>NC_051157.2:26277032-26572032 GCF_013339745.2 Dermacentor silvarum
GTAGGCCGTCGCTACGAACCGCACGCTATCCGCTCTATGTAGTCGAGCACTCTGGGAAAGACAGCGTGCCCTGTATGCCAACAGTCTTGAGGCGGAACGACTAGGCTTTGGTAGCCTTCATTGTGTAGCAGTTATCGAGGCCTAAGCTGCTTTATATGCCACTGCCGCAGTGGGCTTAATATCCTCAGACGTCGTAGGCAATTACTATTTATCTCCCCAGGGAGCAAGATAGCATAACATGAGGACAATCTTACAACGTTTATGATAACTGCATGAAAATTTCGGGGCTTTTTGTAGGTAGCAGGAAGTATACCGTAAATTTTAGCAATGTGAATAGCTTACAGTAAGCCAACACACACACTGTTTTACAAGGCCATGTACTTCTGTACTACTTAAGCGACACAGTTAGCCGTAAGGTAAAGCAGCTGTAAAAATTGCCATAGTTACGTACTCAACCTCTTATGGTCTGAACTGCTCGCATGAATAAAAGTACCAGAGGCGGCCCGGAAAAGGCATTAGTCCCGGGTTTGAACTGGGGACCAGAACAAATTTTTCTTCTACTGTGAAGCTTATTATTTTTTTCTGAAAAACCTTAATAGGGTTTCCTTTGTAGCTTTGTGCTACAGTTGGGTGGATGATAATTTTTCCATTTCATGAGCCTTCCTCAACGTAGCGCATTTCCGCATAACTTATATCGCCAAACTGCGGTTTCCAAACGAGAAATAGCTACTAGCTGATACGTTCTTGCCAGAGAACTAAGCATGATATTAGTGCACACTTTTCTCTCAGCTCTCGCATTCAGATTTGTGATCTCACTGTCGGTACGTCATGCAGCCGCGGACTCCGGTTAGGACATTTATTTCACCTGCCATATTGCAGTGCGCATAATAGGCGCATGTTCCACCGTGCAGCACCCCCATCGCAGTTGAAGAATGCCGTGAAATGAAACTTAGCATGAATTTGTTGCCAGCACTGATTGGATCTTTTTGTGTCCCGTTCTCTCCCTCTTCTGTAGCGTTCACCTAAACCTGCCCTCCTCAGTCACATCTATAACTCAACACGCTGTCTCACCGGTGAAAATGAAGTCACGACTTGCATTCCGAGTTGTCTGCTGTGGCAGGAGCAACTGTGGTGAGTCGCGAGAACTTGCATATTTATTTATTTATTTTCAATACAGCCAGTATTTTTATCGAGACCATAGCAGGTGGGCATATTGTTACAATGTAAGTGTTGATATAGCATTTTTTTTTTTTTTATAGAACATGTGTATACGAACTTCAAAGAAACTAAATATGCTACATGTAGCTACGCAGTACAGTCTGGAAAAATACAAATGCAGAAAAAACGACATCGTTTCATGCATTTAATTAGTGAAGTCAACTCTAACGCTTTCTAAGAAGTAAAAAAAATGTGATAATACAATAAATTGCGAGACAATGCAATCTCATGAAATATAATGCAACACAACTATTTACTACCTAACAGTGTATAACTTAATACAATCTAACATAACATAGCAGATTAATCTAAACAATTCAAAAAATGCATAAGATGAAAATTATTTCAGTTATTCCTTACTCTTTTCTATCATGCTACTAAAAATTGATGGTGATTCTATATCAGCTATTGTTGAGTCGAGGTGGTTCTACTCCCTAACAGCAGTAGGGAAAAAAGAGTATCTAAATGTGTCCGTTTTACAAGGGTACTCAACTAACATTTTATCATGCTTATGGCTTGAAATACGGGACGTAGGGACAGTAATATATTGTGAAGAATTTATGTTAAAGGGCGGTTGTGCAACAGCTTATGTATGAGTTTTAGCCGAGCTTGTTTTGCTCTGATTACCAGTGTGTCCATTCCGGATGAAGCCAGGAGTTCTGTCGGCAGTCAGTGGTTTTGTACTTGTTGCGGATAAACCGTATTGCTTTCCTTTGAACTTTTTCCACTTTTGTTATGTTTGTATTTGTGTGAGGAAACCAAACCGTGTTGGCGTATTATATTACTGGCCGCAGAAAGGTTTTATAGCACAGCAGTTTGATATCACTAGGAGCAGATTTCAGGGACCTTTTAAGGAAGAAAAGGTTACGAGTGGCTGCTGAAGTGATGTTGGCAACGTGCTTGTTCCACTTGAAGTCAGATGCTAGAGTCAGTCCTAGATACTTGTGTTGCTGAACTTTAGTTCGGGGTGTACCATTGAGAAAGTAGGTGAATACTGACTTAATCCTATTTGTTGTAACTACCACTGACACCAATTTCTTGGTGTTAATAAACAATTGTCATTGTTCACATCAGGCATTTATCACGTTAAGGCATCTGTTCAAGATAAGGTGGCCTTCATAGGTTCTTATTTCTTTATATATAATGCAATCACCTGCAAAACGTTTTATAAGCTGCATTCTATGTTAGTGACGATGTCATTGATGTAAATTAAAAATAGTAAGGGCCCCAAGACCGAGACTTGGGGAACGCCAGATGTGGCATAAGACTAGTTACCAGGAGCAGTGAACGTATGACTGCGTCCGGGGGCTCCAGCATTGAAAACTAATCCAAACGGCTCATTCAATAGAACTAGTCGTTATGTTCGTCATGTACGCAGTGCTGTATCACTCGCCTGTGCACCCTACATCCTGACTGATAAGCACTGTGAGCTGCTATGGGCTGTCATTATGCGATTTAAGCATCGGAATCAAGTGGACGCAACAACACAAGAAAATCACCATTGCTCTTGCATCCGAGAGAGTCAGTTTTATTCTTATCTTCAATTCAGTTTAATTTCAGCCAAGTCATTTATAGAAGCGACCAATAAATAAGGCTGCTGAGGAACAAGGGTAATCAAGATATATACAGTGCCGCCTTGTAAAAACAAAGACGAAGGTGAAGAACTTATTACACTTCAGAAGAGGACATGTGAGGATCGACCTGAGCTATCGTATGCTCAAGGCTGCTACTCCACACAGGGTTAGGGAAAATGGGTACGAAAAAGAACGATGAAAGGTGATGAATAGGACAGGAAGAAAGGATTCGTATGTACAGTGACCATTTAATGCAGTGATTTCCTTAAAGTCCATAGAGAGCAAAATAAAGATATAGAGGATACGTTGGATGTTAACCACGACGGGGAATAGCTTATCCAGCCCGGAATAAATTCCGCCAGGCAATTTTATAATCTCGAAAACTGCCACATACTCGATGATTGATTAGATTTTTAGGTTATATTGGAAACGTTGGAAACTTCCCTCGTTGACTTTTCCATAACATTTGATTGTCAAATGCACATGGCATGAAGGAATGAGCGCATAGGTGCATACTCGTTCATTCACATTTTGAATGCGTAAAGAAAACTCAGAGCCCCGTAAGATTGCGTTAACTTAGCCTTAACGAACGTTAAGGAACGCAAGTCAGCACTTCTCACACAATCTCGGCGGAGAGCATTGAAGTATGACAACCTAACAATTCGCTGTTTAGATCGTTCAGCAATGTCGCACGAGCACGCTTTGCGGCAATAGTAGGATTTGCAATCAAAAGTACTCTGATAATCAACCTTTCTTTTTTTCAGTATTTCGCATACGTTGCTGCGGCAAGAAGCACTCACCAAGGTGTAGATGCCGCATGCCACGCTGCCACTGCGAAGTGTCTTCCAGCAGCAGCACGACTTGAGGATTGCCATTGTCCAGCGAAGCGCCTGCCAACGGGACCGCGCAGGACGACGAATAAATGCGGAACCGCCGAATCGAGCGCAAATCTCTTTCGATGACAGCCGCACAAACCAGTCAGCCTTCGGAGCCCCAGGCAGCGCTTAACCACCGGAGGCGAAAGGACGGCATGTCTTTCTCGTCTTAAACGAATGTTCGTGGACAGTGCGAGCTTCGCGCGACGATCGAGCTAGCAAGACGACACGGCGACCGACTCAGCGACTGACCGGCCGGAGCGGATCGAGTAAACTCCTCCGAGCTCAAAACTCCGAGTGCACGTGTGCCCCTCTCCGGAGCCGCCACCAGTCCGCCAGAAAAATAAAAAGGAAGGGAGGAGTAAAAGGATGCTCCCTCTGCCTTCTTCCCGTCCCCCTTCCCCTCATTTGCGCATGCGCAGTGAGTCCTGGTCCAGTGGTGGCGCCACGAAGTGGAGCGAGCGAAAAATATGCCGCCGGTAAGGAATGAGGGAAGCGCATTCATTCCCCCGCTCCCCATCGCGCTTCGCTTCCCATGTTGCGCTTTCGTAATCGCGCTTGTTCTTTTCTTCCCCTTTGTTTTCTCCCTCACCTGCCAGCTTTGCCTCAAAAATGCCTTAATGCCCATGTTTTTTTTTTTTTTTTTAAGCTGCCGTTCCTTTCCCTCTGACGCCTTTTCTTCTTTTACCGGCATCCTCCATCGTGGGTCACCCTTTACGGCTTTCCGTTGCAGAGCGGGAGGTCGCGGGGCTCGGCTGCCATTTGTAGCGGCAACATTACGACAGAGGCTAAGCGAAAGAACGACCGTCTGCCGATAGGTCGCCGTCGGCTAACAAAGCGCTAATCAACCTTTTAATTGCTAAGTTTAAGGTTGGTCGAACTGCCGCCGTCATCCGCGACATCTTAACTAGTTGGGGAGGCAGAGGAGGACGACGAACGCGCGAGTGGTGGCGCGAGCCGTGGCAGGATGGAGCAATTCGTGTAGCTTTATTCCACTTATCCGAACACTACATGATTATTTCTCTGAAAATCTTTCGCCAAATCCTTTGGTAATGTTTTCTTTATTCTCTCCTTGATTTTTACCTCTTTCTTAGTTTTCGTTCGCAAATTCTGACTGCTAAATCACACACTATTTTAGTTTTTCCGGAATTTCCTTTTGTTATTGTTTTTTTTTTCGGTTAATTGGCGTTTCTCCTCTTCAAATAAGAATTCTCTTAAGCTACCTGCTGCCGCCTGAGTCTTGGTCTACCCCCTTAGTGGGTATGCACCAGGAAAGAGGATCACCGGCATCATCATCATCATCATCATCACCACCACCACCATGGTCATCATGGTCAGGACTGAGGCCTGCTGTCTAGGACATAGGAGCCGCGTCATCCTCTATGCTGGCAACCGATCGTGGGGCCGCGGCTGCATTCCGGGAAGGACCGTGGTCGCGGCGGAGCCCGTGATACCCATTCCGATGCAGTTAGCGACTCCTGCCCCGGCCTGCAGCATGACTTGTGCGGTGCGAGCTGCATCTCTGGCTGGCGAAGATCAATGCTCTCCTCTTCCGCTTGCTCCTCCTCCTCCAACGCCGTCGTCGAGCCTGGCGCGTGACCTGCGGGCGCTGCAGTGGCTCAGGCACCACCATTGGGAAAAGGGAACTACCGGCGCGTAGGGTGTCATCAACGCGATGGCACCGACACCACCTCCAGGAGCAGCTGCGTCCCTCGGCGGTGCAGTATGCAGACTTCCACACAAACAACTGGCGTGTAGGTGGAGCTCCTGGTGAGCTATGATGATTATTCTTGCGAGGTCGAGTTCCGGGAACGCAAGAGCTAGTTGTCAGTGGCGGTGGTGACGTAGAGGTATCATATTCATCACAGATGCAGGCCGACGGCGTACCCTGGCCGCATCACTCCAAGGAGCTGCTGCTCTCGAGATGACATCTCCTCTCGTTACCTGCGCACCTGAGGCGGCTGGCTGATCTCCTTGCGGTGGCATGGGAGTAGGCGGGTGCACCTTCCGGCTACCTGCTGCGTGCACTCTCCCGAACGAGTCGGGGATGGAGACCAGGTATGCGTCCAAGGAAGGTTTAGGACCTCCGAGCTCCCGGAAGACTTCGGCAACTCGAAGGATGCACCGCCTGCTTTGCCGCATCTTCGCCAGTGTACACCCGGAAAGCCACCCTGGTGTAGGACCTTCAGGATCCTGGAAGAACTTGCCGACTCGGAGCTTGCCTGCTCCGCTACGTCCACGTTCGGTGCACCAATACGCAAGGCTTTACCCGTCGTTGAGGGCACCGTGAGATCTCTTCAAGCCACCCCGTGCCTGTGCCACCGCCTTCACAAAAGAAGGGACAGTGTTGTAGCTGCCGACGCGAGAGCGAAATAGTGATTGTGAAGAGGCGATATTTTCTGCAACTCTTTCGGGAGAAGACTCAGCGCATTGGGGAAGTGAATGGGGACATAAAGAGGAAAGAAGAGAGAGAAGGTCGAGACGGTCACAGAGCCCTTGGCTGTCAGCGGTAGCCAGGCGGCGCGCTAAATGTTACACGACAGCGAGGAACGTGAGGAGGTGCCTGAAGGAGAAGCTGTGCTGCCGGCCGGGGAACAGCAGTTGCGATGCCGAGATCGCAGGTAGTGTCAGGCGTGGAAATGATGCGCAGAGAGTAGCGCTCTCTTTGAAGAAAGCGGGGCAGAATCAAAGGGGATGCTCAATTGTTTCGGCCTCGCCGCCGCACGCAGAGCGCCAAGCCCTTGCTGCCGTCTCTATCCGCGACATTGAAATTAGTTGTGGAAGCCGAGGAAGCGGGCGAATGCGCGAGCGGCGGCGTGAGCCGTGGCTGAACGCTGCTGGTCAGGACTGAGACCTGCTAGCTATAGGACTGCGGAGCGGCGCCGTCCCTCACAAGGTTAATGTTGATACAGCGTGCATAGCTGAACCTGCCCGAGGCCATTTCATTTTCTAGAGTTCCAATCAAATTGTGCATTAGTATAGCTCTTTTGTGTTATAAATCGACGGTCTTGGAGATATTGAAACGGAAAGTATCCCTGCTGCTCCACTTCTCTCTCTCGTCAAAAAGGTAAACACATAAAATCAAATAAGGGTTAACTAAGCGAAGAAAGTGATAATGAAGATAAAGAGGAATATAGAAACAGAGGAAAGGCGGTGGTGAATTGGGAAGACAAGCCCAGTTTGCTACCCTGCACAGGGGGAATGAGAGAGCATTTAAAGAGGTAGAAAGGGAGCAAGAATATTACGCAAACGGAAATCGGCACACAATATTTACAGGCGGAACACATCCCTATCACTATATATGATAACCACTATGGTATCACCACGAAAATTATAGTGGCTAGAGTCGTAGTATCAATATTATTACTAAGACAATCATACCAAAGGCCTAGGCTGGGAGTCTGCTCCCACAACTAATCAGCCACGGAATACACTTTACAGTCTTTAATAGGGGGTGCATGAGTCCTCCATGTACTATAGCATGAATAACAGGTCCAGAATGTTTCATCATTGTATAGGTTATTGTGAGTCACTGCTGCTGACACACCCTACGAGACCAGGAGACTATAGTTTCTCGTTTAGTCTTGGCTCGTGAGGAAAACGATTGCATTACCTGAAACAATAAACTTCAAACTTCAAACGAACACATTTCTGTTCCAGCTAAAAACGGCAATAAACAATTTAGTGCGATATCGCATGTGATATGCAGGGCTGTGTATTACCTATCACCAATAGTTACCAAAATTTCGAGTGGGATGGTCTGTTGTATGCTCCTCCTAGCGTCATACCACGGAGTCCCATTTTAACAGCGGAGCTGTTTAAGCCGGCCGTAATGTGTGCCGTGTACCACTGCGTTGCCTAGCAACCACCTCGCAGAGCGTCGCGCGCTGTGCTCGGGAGAGAGAAAGAGAAAATGCGAGCGAGAGAGAGTGCGCGCATCGCGCGCTATGCTCGGGAGAGAGAAAGAGAAAATGAGAGCGAGAGAGAAACAAATTGTAGCAGCACCAACGAGGCAACGCACAGAGGGGCTCGCGATGTCCGTGATTGGAGCAGGCGCCTCTGGCGGCGGCTCGGCCGAGCTTTCACCAGTTGCACGCTACTGCGCCGTGACGTCATCCCGGCGTGTCGTCTGCTGCGTGCCACCCGTACACTGTGCATAGCTTTCGCCCCACTTGCCCTACCTGTGCTCGGACTGCAAGTGCTTCGCGAGGCGTTCCCCGATGCCACGGACCGCGAGGAAATGTTACACACTTCGTATAACTTAGCATCACTTCGTATAGCCAGGACCAGCTAGGAACCGATCAGCTCCGCTGTGTCTTTAGCCTTGCGCCACTAGTGCAAGCTAGCCCGATATTATTATATAGGAAAGCTGTGTGTTTAAGACCGAAGATTGGTGGCAGCGCACTGTGTAAGCGACAAGAGCATATGAACAACGGGACCCATTTATTGCACATTTGCCGCTTTTATCACCTATTTCCGGCAAGTAATTTTCTAAATTTGTCTGCTGCAGTGGCTCAGTGTTTACGGCGTTGTGCTGCTGAGTGCGGGGTAGTCGGTTCGAATCTCTGTCGCAGCGGCTGCATTGCAAGGGTCGTGGAATGCAAGAATGATCATGTATCGATCTTTGGGTGCACGTTAAGCAACTCCAGGGGGTCGGAAGTATTCTGAAAGTAACCTAACGTCCTTTCTATCCAGAAAATAGGCCTATTACAGAAATATCGCTGTAATGTACCTGCACTAGCATGTTATTGTTCCTGTAGACGTACAATAACATGTCCCGATGGTGGTGCGTCATGTCACTGGGTTTCACAGAAACTATTCTGAGAGAAATAACAAGCGAGAAATTGTGAAGAACTGAAACACAGGCGGGAACAAGAGTGCTTCAGAAATCCTTCTTCTCCTCGCTAGTATCAAAATGTTTTCTATGATATTTTTCTACCTTCTTTGTCATTAATGTAGTCAACGTAACAATAAGTGAAAACTGTCACGTGGTTTTTCGTTGCAGGACAAGGCGGTCATTTTCATTTTTAGGTCATATGCTGCCGAAGTAAAGCTCTCACTTGCTGACGTGGAGCGTCGTCGAGAGGACGCCGAAATTACGTCGTCGGAAAATCGAAAACGACGCGGCACTCAGCCGAGCGCGCACATACCCAGGGCCGAAAGAAACCACTTCACGCATTGACGCCTATTTGCCACGACCATCTACTTTCTGCGAACAGTGAAAGCGGCCCTAGATCTTGTTACGCAAAAAGAATAAAGAAAGATCCAGTAGACGGCCGCCTATAGCTACGAGGCTCGTCCGTTGACGAACCGAGAAACACAATCATCTTCCGATTTCTGTGCAACGCTATAGCTAAGTGCCCCCGCTAGCTGTGGCACAAAGTACTGGTCGGACACAAAAGGTAGCCTACCCTGAATTACGATCCTAAAAGCACTGAGATGGATTCTGAAGGTATTTATTTTGTTGTCCATATAGAGCTGACTTCTCTCTGATTTCCAGGGTATTGTCTGTTCTTCAATTTTTAGAAAGAGTTGAGCTCCACAGTAGCACTGGCGGACCTGGCTGCCGGCACGTGGCTGACAGACTCAGATGTTTTTCTTTTTTTTTTAAGACACAACTAAAGTCTTCCACGTGTCCTGTTGTCGCTGTTGAGGTATCTTGTATAGGCTTACACATGTGAAAGCTAAAAATTTGGGAGACTTGTATGATTTAGTGCTCAAGGCATTTTGATCTGACAGAGAGCTACGACGGACGGGCAAGGCGTAGCATTGTTTCTTCCATTCTTTATCTCCTATTGAAGTTCGTCTCGCCGCCACGCACTCTCCGCTGTAGATGTACGTGCGCAACAGTTGGAGTGCACCGGGCCATTTAATTCTTGTTTTCTCATTTAGCCTTTTGTTTTTTAAGTCATCACTCTACGTTTTTTTTTCAGAAAATTTATCACAGACGGAACAAGCTGAGTATGTATACGTACATTGCAGGGCATACGTACACCCTCTACGTCAGAGAGGAACAGGCCACTCTGTGCGCAATTACTACAGTGTCACCATTCTATCGACCAGTGTTGAAACTATGGCAGGAAAAAAGAACTATTGTAAAGGAGAGTTTTGGTCGGACCTGGTACAAACAGTTCCTGCTCTCTTCCGAGCACCTGTTATAGTACAAGTTGTTATTGAATAGCATGTAACAGTTCCTCCCACTGAACGAAAATTACAAAGTGCACAGATCACTTTTTCCTCGCTCTCACTTGAACATAACAGAAGCCCAGGCGTTCATCTAGTGTCATCATACATCCTTGCGTTACCACATAATCATTTTGATTCTCACTTCTCATGTTATGAACACTCCTGTACGTAGCACGCGCAAACGCCACTAACTGTGGTGGCAAGTTCAGGCCTCCTTTGACCCCGTTGCCGCTGGCGTACTGGCTCTTGCTCATCGATCGTTGGTTCAGCTGTTTACAAATGGCTGTTTACAAACTTGGCGCTAGTGAGACGCACATACTTCACCTAATGGTAAAGCCTCTGCGTCTGCAGTATCGTGGTTTTGGGATGCCATCTAGCATGCCGTTGTTGCCTCCGATAACTCGCTGCACATCTTCAGTCGTTTCCCGCCGCCTTTGCTGTTTTAGGTGCGATTAGAAATATGACACTTGGACGGTTTCAGAAAAACTGACGTGATCCAGTGCGAACACTACGTATAATTTGTGCTCGAAAGTATTAATTGACTACTAATTAATTAAGAAATAAATAGTTAGAAAATCAGTCAAAATGCAGCAATGTAAATTCAGCAACATTAGAATAAAAAAGCGAAGGTGCCCGCAGAAAAATGATAGATACGAAAGAGCAAATTGGCATGTGTGTATGCGTGCCAGTCCGAGGAAGAAGTGCCAGTTCCCGACCACAGTTTCTCGCCAGGCATTCTCAGGGTGTGAGTCGGAGCACCGCGGGTGCGCCAGTGTGCTGGCACCAAGGTGCCGAACCAGAAACGTTTCGGGCTCCGTTCTGGCTCAGGTGTCTGCATACATACTGCCGGGTTTGAATATAAAGGTTCGAACTGGTATGAATCCGTTCATAACGGTTCGTAATTATGGAGAATAAGAGTCTTTAGAGATCAATGTTTTCCCGTCTCACCAGCGAACTTGTTTTGGCGAAAGACAGTTTATTTCTACCTTCACGTGACGCGGACTGCTGTAGCTCAGATGTCTTAAATATTATGCAAGAAATTGAATACACTTTGGCCAGACACACGCGTGCAGGCGCACTGTGATTTGTCTTCAAATGCCGCAGTGCCCAATGTATTGAAAACAATGTTAATTCCAATTAGTTGCGCCCGTAAGCTGTCTTACACCTGCGTGCACCTCGACCGTTGAAATCGAAGAACCAGGGAGGGCATCATATATTAATATTTAGTAACGACTCAGGCCTGCGTGACAGCTAGGCGTTGCCCTTACAAAGGATGTTCTGTTCTGTACAGCCTGAAACCAAGTTCCAACGATGCACCAATTAAAATTTCGTTATTTCAAAGGGCTGAGCCTGAAACTTAAACGCTGTCACATCTTACTTAGCATAAGTGTTTGAATGAACGCGCCTATCACGTTAGGGATCACGTTAGGGGTTCAACGCCATTTTGTAGTTCGCTGTATCGCTGACAGAGGTCGATTACTTTAAGATAATGCAGCACTTTACCCCAAAAGGAAAACTACCAAGGTTGCGTTCTTTCTAGATTAGTTGTCTTATTTCGCAAAGCTATATCGACCTACACCGATTGCCTGGCTCCATGTACCTGTCCGAAGTAGAGGAAACATGCCACACTGAACATTTTGGTAGCATTCTAAATAAAAAACACCGCATATCCACGGGGTGAATGATGATGAGTGGGCGAAGCTCCGGAGGGAATCATCGGTAAACCGTGAATCTTCCGTGTAATTCGCCCAGTCTCGCCGCACTAAATCGAACGATTGACTTCCACCAATGACACGCGCCATATGTGACGTCATTCCTATTTTATAACAGCGCCCTTCATTATAATTGCACCATCTCCCGCTTAAGGGGACGCTAGCACAAACGCGTTAGAAACGTGCAGTACTCTAAGGGGAAGAGGCCACAGCGTCTCACGCAGCCGTTTACACATGCCGGAACGTGCACCGCGTTTGCCGACGCCATCAGCGTTTATGAATACGGGGGTAAGGCGGAGAGGCCACAGCGTCTTACACCAGCTTCTTGCACGGGCCGTAACGCGCTAGCACAAACGCGTTAGAAAACGCGCAGTCTTTCGTTATTGTTGGGTATTTATTGCCATCGTGGTGCGTCTGTTTATGTGCGCTTCGTGGCGTAGTGGTTAGCGCCACGCGTTCAGAAGCGAGGGGTCCCTGGTTCGATTCCGCTACGGCCACAACTCTCGGAATTTTTTTTTTCTCATAAAAGTAGACGTGTCTACCTACTACGACGACTACTACTACTACTACAGAGGAGGGACAGACCCACACCCTAAGGAGCTTCGCCCCTAAAATACTTATTTCTTAATCACGTAGGTATTTGGCGGATCAATTTAACGGGAAAGGGTGGAGGGCGGTGGTGGGCTTTCTTTTTCTCTTTCTTTGGCCGTCATTGCTACACGAAGCGTTGGCGTCTCACGTGACCCCAGTCAGCACCGGAAAGAACGTCAGGAATTTCAACGCTGTAGGTTTCTCGTGAGCAGTTGGATAGTAAATGTAGCTCAGCCGACCGTGTATAGCATTAAAACAGAACACGAAGTTGAAGAGCATTGTCCTGGTACCTTTGATGCAGCAAGATGAGAGACGCGTAAAACGCTCACATTTTTCATCACATAAAAGGCAGCGTTGCACAAATATTAACAACACAATGAGTGTGCGAACTGAGTTGAGGTAATTACAAGTTATTTGAGTTCGTTATTTGAACGTGCAAATAATTCGCCGACGACGAGAGGCTTTGAGCCTTCGTCCAGCGTTACCCCTCTGACGTGCCCTAGTAGCGGGTCCACAGGACCTTCAGTAGCATTTGCGGAACCGGTTTGGAAAGCTTCCTGGAAGAAATTCCGGTTCGGGATCAGTGCCAAGATGGCACAAAGTTAATAGTTCGGTTTGGTTCCGGTTGTATTCGACACCCCGGCTAGCAAAAACGGCCTTGACATAACCAATCTGCAGATGCCTGAGAACGTACTGTCGAATAGGATGGCGACAGTGATTTATCTGGACGTGAGACGGCGGGTGGTCTCTTTGGAACATTTGACTTTGAAGCATGGCTTGTGCTTTTGAGCCCATGACGTACAGTCCCAACGGAAATAGATTAGCACAAATGAATGGCAGCCGGAGCGGCAAAATCACGACACGATTCCTGACGGCCACCCCTGCTTTGGAAAATGGAATGTATACGGCTCCGGCCACCACTCATTTGTGCCACGTGTCGTGATTTTTATCTCAAAAGCAGATTTCTGCCGTCGGCGTCGCCGTCGCCGTGAGGTTCCGTATGACGTCATTTGGAGAAGAAATCGTCGCCGCGCGCCGAACGCTGTATGTGCGAGTGAAAGGGCGCGAGGGGCGCGTCTTTCACGGGGAGTGAACGCACGGCGGAGAACAAACGCGCGTTCTGCGCCGTGCTCGCTTAAGGGCTGCAGAAGTAGGCGTCTCTTTTCTCCTTTACAATCACCATATATGTAGAGCAAACGTGCCTTCTTCCGATGCGCGAGAGGCCGTGGGGGAGGGGGAGGGAAGGGAGGCGACGTTTAGCTGCGGCACGAAGTGCCTATTTATATCAGAGGCTCCGGCAACAGTCACCAACGCCGCACGCATTTTGAGCGAACGCGGGCAAAACGCCGATGGCGTCGACAACAGTTCTGCGTGTTGCCGATGCTGCTGCATGTCCAAGTTTATACGGCTGATAAAGCTAATATCATTACTCCGTATAGCTCTCTACAAGTTTGCTATCGCAATTGATGCTTCGCCTTTCAGGTGAAACTGGGACAACTTTTTTTCCGCTCCGATAACCAGTCACTTGTGCTAATCCTTTTCCGTTGGGCATGCCCCGCAACCGCTAGGTTTGCCCTGCTTTATATGACATCGAAGATACCTCATGTGTAACCCGCTTCAAATTACGACGCCATCGCAGCTCTAACCACCATAGTGGGCGCCATTCATTTTCATCGCAAAAACGTGCACAGAGTGAAATAGCTTGCGCTGTTTATGCGCGCTATGGCAATACAAGACAAACCCTGAATGTCTAGGCCTGAGCATTTTCGATTGCACATATGTTATTCCTGCGGCATGGGTTCGATTGCTCATAATTACCCAGTGCCGACTCACGTTACACATAGACGTGCTCGGAGCACGCATCGAGCACATTGCCCGCGCTTGTTCCCACCACGTTGCCTCGCTACCCTGTGCGCCTTTATGCGAGAAGACATAAAGAGGCCCATTGTGGCATCATGGGCAGCAAACATGCCGATCAAGCTGCTAGGAGTGCTACGGAACATGGGGTGCAAGAACCCGTCCCCGCTGTCGAGAAGAGATGCCACAACAAAGCTTCTTGTGGTCGCGCGTGATGTCACACAGTGCATGTGGCGGCGAATAGCGGCGTGGCCATGCACTATAGTGATATGGTGGCCGAACGTCCCGTTGTGACCGCATCATCCAGTATAATTTTATACTTGACATTTGCTTGGTAACAACTTTATTGCTAGAATTGACATTATTTATTTATTTATTTATTTATTTATTTATTTATTTATTTATTTATTTATTTATTTATTTATTTATTTATTTATTTATTACCATTCAACTGATAGATATCAGCCCATCTATAAATGAAGAAAAACTAGTTATTTGACATGAACAGCAGGCACATCCCACAGGGCTGTTTGCAATCTGCCCTAGCCGGCGAGTATAGTCGCAGCTGGGAGTAGAACACCCACCTTCTGCTCAACCGAAGAACTTCACCGTCATCATTATGACCACCATCACGCAATCGCACTGCTAGATTTCCCTGATTCAAAGAGAACATGCAGCTAGAGTGTGACACCTAAGAAAAACAGGCGGCTCACGCAGCCTTTGGAGCATTACACGTGTTGCCCTTTCTTGTATCTCACGGCCGCTCGCAAGATGAAAAGCCCTCTAAGGTCCCCGAATGTTCGCAGAGCTATGCGAGACGCGAGGGAACACCATATCTTCAGTGTTGCGATACCGTGGTGACCGTAAGGAAGCCAGTAATCCACCGAAAGTGAAATGTGGCACGCATAGCCGGATTTTCACCCACGATCGTGGTGAAATTGTGTAAGCTCATGCTGCTCTACAGGTATAGAGCTCGATTATGAAACATCACTAATCTTGCTGACGTGATCCGCTTCGTTGATCCGTTGTGCTGTAATCCCTTGAAACTCGTCCACACGTGCTTTCGCACTCCGAAAAAACACACGCATTACTTAGTAGTTTTCGTTTTGTGTCTCCCGTGGGCTTTTCAGGGCGATGAAAAAGGAGCTTCCCCCCCTCCCCCCCCCCCCAATTCTTTTTCTCTCACAGTAGTTTTGTTATGCTACTTTGTTACAAATTATTTGCTGTCGACAGGCTGATTAAACAGTCAATGAATCATCATTATTTCCTGCTCCAATCAGCAGAGTGCCAAAGGAGATAAACCCGTAGCTTGACGATCTTCTGAACCCTACACAGTTCGACAGTTGCGTAAATCAAGACACTCATACGATAACTGACTAGACAGACAACAGACAAAGAACTTTAATGAAGGTCCTGAGAAGCTCCGTTGCCCCCTCTCAGGGAGACGACGAAGCCGCGGGCCGCTGACCAAAACTACCAAAATAAACTACTAAATAACTGACCAACATAAAGATTATCCACAGGATTGCAACAAGTATGCACAACAACAGTTAGCAGAAAGGCAACTTGCCTTAAAAAATTAAGAACGCGCACTAGAAGGGTATACAATGTGGCAAAATACAGAACATCTATTTTTACTTCTTAAGTCAGAAAACAAGTAATCAAAGAGCAAAATTAATACCAACAAAGTGCACACATCTTTAAATAAGTACATACATATTTCACAAACATTGGACAGTCCTTCTCCGGCATATTACAGCGAATATTTTTTTTTCTAATTGACTCGCTTCAGCGGTTGGGTCGCAGGAGAAAGAGGATATCAGCTACAGGCAGATCTAGCCTTGTAAAGGGACGCCAGCAATTTCTCCGCTCTCCGTTTATTGCGCGTTCAGCTCTGAACTCACTCAGTGCGACCGCAGCAGGCTTTCACGGTGGTCACCACTATCCTCTTCTTATTTTCTATTACCTTTTATTCCCGTTGCCCCCTTTCCCCAGCACAGGGTAGCCAGCCGGTCTGATAACTGGCTAACCTCCATGTCTTTCCGTCTATTCCTCCTACCTCTTCGCGGCGCACAGAACGTCGTTTTTGTCGGCTACAGTAACTCCCGCTGGGGCCCCCGAAACACGGGCACAGACGCCACCATTCTCAGAGTCGGCGCGGTGAACGAAACAACGCACAGATCGAGGAAGTCTCAAATCACCACAATATCGCGGAGGTTAGCACGTCCGGCTCTCGACAGAGCATTGTCGCAAGGACACGACTTCGAACCTCTGCGGCCGTAGTGAGCTGGTAAAGTATTCTTCTTCTTTGCCACACGGCGAAGATGAAGCTGACACTCACTAAAGTTGCACGTTTGGCTTGTTGGTGCGTTATAAATATATACAGGTTCTTTCAGCGAACACTTTCAAAGGTTGGTTGTGGCAGATGGCGCAATTCTAGTTCATGAGCTGGTCTACTCGAAGAGGCGGACATTACTTTTAAAAAATGAAATGCATAATCGACTAATTAACAAAAAATCACTAATTAAGTTTTAACAAATTATTGTAATTTACGAGTTATAGCCGTGGGGTTCGCAAGACGGATCCACTTGGAACAAATTCTTAGGATGACACCAGTTTCGAGATGTTACTTTGTTACTTCCCGAACTTTGCGGAGAAATGCATTGGCGTTATATATATATATATATATATATATATATATATATATATATATAGCTATCAACTCAAATAAAAAATTTCTGCTCGCACGAGGTCTAATGATGTCGCCAGAAAAGTGTGCCGCCATTGCATTCACCAGGCGTGATTTCTCGCGCTACACGTTAAACGTTGCGCACTCCCCCATTTGGTACGTGTCAATTCACAAGTTTCTGGGCGTGACAATTGACAAGCTAATGACATGGACACCCCACTTTCGAACGTTAAAGGTAAAAATCGGGTCATATGCGAGCATCTTCTGTATGTTATCAAGCAACACTGGGGGCTGCTCTGTAAATGCTCTGCTACGCATGTATACGGCTCTCTGTGAAGTTATTCTACTATACAGCCTTCCTGTGGTACAGGGCATTTCCCAAACCAACATAAGATCACTCACTGGTGCGCAAGCGAAAGCCCTGAGGGTGTGCCTCGGTCTGCCGAAAAACACATCAAGTGAAGGAACCCTTGCAGAAAGCAGGCGCCTATCGGCCCCAGTGCTTCTGCAGCAGGAGTTTCACTGAATCCACATGCGCTTTGCCACTAGAACGCCGGGTCATCCGCTTGCTTTAGACAGTGGTCCTGTGGTGCGGAGCTTGCTCCCGCTCCATTATCAAAGCGCATCTATGCCGATGGAGCCACCGTGGAAAATTCTTTCGTTGTCAATTGTCACTTTCGTGCCTGGGTTCAAGAGCAAGAGAAATACACCTGGACCAGCGCTGACTTATTGGCTCTAGAACATGTCGACACCAGCTACAGGAATTACCATCATATTTACACTGATGGCTCCTGTTACGCCTACATCATCTGCCATTGGTGTGTGGATCCCGTCTGCGAGTGTTACCATATCTTCCATTCTCAGTCACCGTACTTAATCTACAGCCGCTGAACTCGCTGCACTGCGGGCTGCTTTTCATTACATTATAGATCAGACAGCTGAGTCTTGGGCCATCTTCACCTACTCATGCCCTGCAGTCCCTGAAGTCCCCACGCACGGATGAACAACTCGTAATAGACATCAGACGCCTATATGCAACAAAGCCTGCGAACTGCATCACAGGGTTGTGCTGCAGTGGTTACCAGCCCACTGCGGAATACAAGGCAATGTCCAGGCTGACCACGCTGCCAAAGCTGGACACGACACTTCGAGAGAAATAGTCTGGATACCTTTCTCGAGAAAAGACTCGGCGACACTGGTATCTGCACACGCTTGGTGTTTCCAGCGATCCCTCTGGACAGATGCAAGTCACCGGTATACGGACCCCTATACAAAATTGATCCATCGTGTGACTTCTACATGCCGCGAGGCCTCAAAAGACAAGACCAAACATGCCTACACCACATCAGACTAAACGTCGCCTATACACGAACTACTTCAAAAGCAAAATTAAACTGACTGGCTCACCAATGTGCTTTCAACGTGACGCCCCTGAAGACCTGCAACATGTTCTGTGTGACTGCCGCCCCTACGCGTCAGACAGACAGTCTTTAAAGACGGCATTACATCTTAAACAGGACTCGAGCTTGGAAATGCGGCATATTATTGGCCCATTGCAAAGCACCACCAGCGCGTTACGCGCCGCGAAAGCGCTGCTAACGTTCTTGCGGGCCACGAGCCTTAACGAAACTTTGTAACTAGTGTAATATGCGTGTGCGTGTGACTGTATGTAATGTTAAATGTTTATGAATGTATATATCATAATCATCCCAAGGACCTGGAATAGCATGTCAGGCGAATAGCCAGGCTCACATCTCCAGCATCGCATTAAAGCATCTCTCTCTCTCTCTCTCTTTCTTGTCGTTTCCATTTTGCAGATGAGCCTTCACTACCGACAGTTGTAACTTAATTTCTAGCGTTCGATTAAATCTGCTCTAACAAATACGCAACTTCGGATGTATTTTTTAATGCGGTGTCATTGCAGTTTATTCCATGTCGCACGGCTCCCAGGTTTCGACACGCTCTGAATGGAGCTTACCCTGCACCTGAAGAGATGCAGTTACATAGAAACGTATTTCAGCCGTGATCACAGCGTGGTCATATCGTGGTATGGAATAGGGTCAGGAGTGCCACGCCGTAAACACGTAGGGGAGGCGTTCCATTTGGTTTACGTAAAAGCCTCCCGCTCTATTTCTTGGTGAGTCTACGATATGCACAAAGCCGCAAAAGCACTGCTGCGTATCTCAAGATCCACCAGTCTATACGTGACCGGTTGCGACCAACTGAACGACAAGCTATGCCACGGGATGTAAACTTCCTTCTTTTTTTTTTTTTTTCGTCCGCTTCCTTCGTTTTCGCAGAGCAGGGTTAACTTTTCTACCTTTCCCTTGTCACCTCTTTCTCGCTCTCGCTATGGCTGACGCTAAGCCAGCAGACACATTCTGCGTAGCGTATAAACTAAACTTTACATTCATTACGTACTGTATGGTGTCACTGCGGAAGCACACCTTCTATATCGTTCACCGACAGACAAGTTCCTATTCTGCGTGGCCTGCAAAATCCGAAGCATGTGCAGATATAACGCAGTCGGCTCCAAAAGTGTAAGTCGAGGCGAACTGTGAGGCAATAAAGTACCACGTGCAATTTCATACACGTGTTTCCGTCATTCGTGTTCTGCTCGAATTTTTTTTTTTTTTGTTACGCATCCATTTCCCATGCGTTTCTTTATGCTATAACCTACTCGTAAGAAGTGCTTTCTCGTTCATGCTCGTGTTCCTGTTGCGTGTCTCGTAAGCCTTTACAAGCGATGTTTCCCAATAATGCTATTCCAACTATCTCCAACGCAAGTCTTAATCCCTATTCTAAGCCACCTACTAGCAAGTTTCAGATTAGGGGACGCAACAGGCTTGCGTTCTTCTTCCGCGGGGCTTTTACTTGGATCCAAGCGGCTTGCGTTCTTCTTGTGTGTGCAAGCCGCTTGGATCCAAGTAAAAGCCCCGCGGACCCTGTGCTATTGGTTACGCAACCTGCTTGCGCCCACTAATCTAAACAGAAGGGAGGAAGGAAAGGAAGGCAGGGATGGTAACCAGACTTAGTCCAGTTTGCTACTCTACACTTGGAGAGGGGGAGAGGAGGAGTGAAAGATAAAGCCATAATCTAAAACACTCTAATATGTATATGTGCAGCGTCATGCCTTCAAGAGTGCTGAATTATGTGTCAGATCCCGGCACTAAATCTGAGGCAGTCGCTTGCCAGCGTTCGCGTTCCGTGCTCTCGACAGCGCGTGCCTTTTTGTTTCGCCTTGATGAACGACATCGCCAGCGATATCAGGTTTTCAGCGGAATCGCAGTGATTCCAGGCAGCGGACCTCATACGTATAAAGGTTGGTATAGTTTTCTTTATTAATTCTTTGCGACAACTACGAAGCACAAGCCTTTGCAACGTAACATCCTCTTTCTTGTCCTTCTGCTGGTCTTTCGAAACTTCCACGAACACCGTCCAAAGTTTCAGTCAAGGTCACCGCGCTGTCCGTGAAAAACGTTTCGATAAACACCTGGCACATTCCAATCAGTTTTCCATGGGAGTGGGTGTAATTTGCCGGCTTTCAGCGAACGCCTCTCTGCATTTGACGTTTACAAGAAGACCCGTCATCCGTAAAAGAACTTTTTTTAACCAACCGCTGCTTGTCACCGAGCTTATACGCTTGAGCGACGCAAACGCCGGCACTGCCATCTCTTGTTCACTTCGCCGCTTACTCGCACCGCGAGAGGAAACTTCAAGGCGCCGTCTTGCGTACATTTCTTTTTGTAAATTAAAAAGTCACCGTTGTCATAGCCTCTGATGACGCGAAAAGTCATTAATATTGATTACAATACAAACACAATAGTGAAAAGTGCGAAATGTCGCAGAAAGTTTGCTAGTTTCAACCAATATTATTTCAAATAAACGTGTTTTTAATAGAAATGATGGTTCAAAACACAAATGCCAACACCACCCGAGAGCGATGCAAATGCTATGAGCACGCGTTGTGAACAAAAGATTTTCATGGCCCCAAATGACAGGGAAAATGCGGCGATACGCATGACTCTCGACTGACACTGCATATGGCCGCTCATTACCATAATTCGCGCGGCTCGTCGCACTACCAAATTATGGCGGAAAATCTGTGCAATGGCGGCCCAGTGCAACGTCACGCAACGTCAAATTGACGTTTACGAAACGGCCCTTCCTGTGACGCTCTTCACGGGATATTCTTTCAGCCAATCAACAACTGACATGCCGGCTATCTTGAAACGCCACCACATATTCGCGAAATTGGGCATTCGGTGTACTTATGGTTCGACGTATACTTTCTGTATCACTGGTCTAAACCTAACATCAACAAAAGAACCTTTAGACACAAACCCTCGTACTTCGTGTTGGAAACAGCGCTGATAACATAGATGAAAGAAACAAAATAGGAGAGGCCCTGACGTCACGTTGTTGAAGTCAAAATTGCTGCCATGTTGGTGTGGCAGCAATTGCGCCTCCAATCAGAGCAGATAGGCGCGAGCTTTGAACTTGCATTGTCACGAGCCGCCGGAAGTGTGTGCTGCCGACGCGCGTCAGAACAAAGCCTACGAAACGTCAGTAGCAGTTTTTAGTGAAGAAGACGTGCTCTGTGTTTTTCCGTGGCACGCTGAAGAAGACGACGAAGACCCGCGCCCTGATAGCTTGAGTTTATCTGCTGCTGGCTGACACTCACAGACCCAAAACACACTCACACAGACCCAAAACACTCACCTGACACTCACAGACACAAAAGACAACTTTTAAGCTTACACACCACACTCCAAAGTCACCTTTTCTCGCGAATAAAATGTGCTGCGAGAAAGACACCGGCGGACAAATCTTATCTCACTTTTCAGAGGCCGAGAGCAACAGCGAGAGTTTCAGGAGCGCGGTTGCTATGGCAACGTTTACGTTTGGGGTACCAGTCCCAGTACTCCTTAGCGAAAAACAGCACGTGACGTCCGCCACAATTTCTCCAACACGTCCGTGCTGGACAGGACCTCTCCTTCGCTTTCGTTCCTCCATGGCTGATAAACACCATTTTCTCAGTACGTACATAACGCGATTACATTTCATGCACTCCAGCTGGTTCACTAATTCGCATTACATATGCATGACAACACGCGATTTCTGAGGTCCATTTCTTCCTTAGCTCCAATAGGTTCATTTAGTCCTCGTACAGAGTCAAGCACCTCTCACTCCGCAATACTATAGGCCGTCTCGACCACCAGCGCACCAGCTATGGTAAATCTAGTTCACTGTGCGCACAGCCTATGGTAACGAACTAGACACAGACAAGGTGCATAACAAAAGAAACCAACACAACACATGTCCGTCTCGTCCATTATTATAGGTTGCAGTATAATCATGCACCAACCAGCTCAGAAGAAAGCCCTTTTTGACATGGAATTCTTTTGCATGGTTGCACACTTGTGCCTGTGAGGCCCCTTCCTTATTTCTTCTCTTGTTTTCTTCTTCCTGCGCGAAATCTCAAACCGCACGTCGCCCCGCCTTTATTTATATGCTTTCTTGTTTGTTTGTTTGTTTTTTCCTTCTATGAGAATTTCAGCTGGCGCAAAGCTTCCGTAAGTTATTCTCGGTTACGAGGGTTCTGACACGGCGGTCATCGTATTTACCTCACCAAATAAGAATGTATTGCTGCATTTCCTGAATCGGTTGACCTCAGTAACTTCCCGAGCTGTGTGGCCTTGTGTGTGCGCGCCGTAATTTCCTATATTTGTTCCTTGCCATTCCTTCATGATTTTGCCGCAGCTGTAAGGGTAGCAAACCGAGCGTTCGTCTCACTGTTCTCGTCACTCTCTTTCCTTGAGATAGGAAGGTTTATGAGCTTGCGGTGATATGAAATGGCATATATACGCATGCTTTTCCGAGAGCCCTATCGCAATGATAGTTATAGGATGGGCATTTACTATTCAAAAGTAACAGCTCTCACAGTATCGGTGATTTTTGTATGTGATTTAAAACATTTTTATTAGCCGCAACGTAAAGGGAAAACAAAAGTACTCGCTATATATATATATATATATATATATATATATATATATATAATTCAACAGGCTGCAAAAAATTCGGGTAGTAGGCTGTATCAGGGACGCAGCTATACTGGGGTGCGTGAAACGACCTATGCGTGCTGCAGACGGTGTATGGGCAGTAGGATACAGAACTAACGTTGATAAATTCACAAGTTGCATTAATTAACGCATTAGAGCGCGTTCGTGCCTCACTTATGTTACAGACAGCGGTCGTCTTACGGTCTAATTTTGCACTCATGTTCGCTCTCTATTCGTAGTGGGTTCGTTCGTTTTGCAGAGGGAAATGATCCCCTGCTGGTGTCGTCCGAGCCCGCCGCAGTCGTAGATGCTTGGGGCTCCTGCACTTGCTTGAATCTCCTGCGCTCGAGCTTCCTATGAAGGCGGACACGTTTCGTAGCGGTCAAAAAGATTGGATATCTTTTTGGCTTGCTGTCCGAGTCTCCTGACGCCATTTCTGAACGGTACGTGGCGAACGCAGGAGGGGCATAGCCGATCAAGCGCGAACTGCCTGCAACTACTTCCATATTTGAAGGCCTTATAACTCCTGACGAGAACCAGTTTGAGTTTGAGGAATCATACCTATAGACTATATGGCATAGTGAGCTCTCTCGAACGCGACCATTCCTGCTCGGACGGACATACCGCCGAATCACGCCTCTCTGAACGCCGCGCGCGAGGCTAAATTTAGCTCTGATTGCGTTATGCATGGCGCAACAACTTCGCCATCGCAGGGTCGGTCGAGGGTGCTCCCCCGAACCTCAATGAGTCTGCTCACGAGGCTGCGCGCGACCTCACCGACCGCGCTTCCTCTGTACGGAGAGCCGACACCCCTCCCCCCTACGGCCACAGGGATGCTCCCGCTACTCACAACGAGGTTACAAAATTCTTCTACATGTCTAGAAGAGTCTTTCCACCCCCTCACCCCAAATTGAATAGGGCGCAAGCTGTTTCGCTTAGACTTTTACAGACCGGCACATATCCGTGTCTGGCCGTTCTGCACGAAGTTTACCCAGACGTATATCGCGACGACGCCTGCCCGTCCTGCGGGCAGACCTCCACTCTAGAACACATGCTCTGGGAGTGCGGGTCGAGATACCTTAAGTTCAGCAAGGGTGAGTGGGACTCGCTACTGCGTAGCCCCGCTATAGACAAGCAAATCCTGGCTGTCCGGCGTGCCCGTGACCGGGCCGGTGGGCTAGACCTGCCGGTCCCGACGTGGGACTAGCCGGGTGCGCGACGAGTTCGCGTCCTCACCGGACCTCTAATAAAAGTTATTTCACTCACTCTGACCACGCGACACATGTATAATCGAGTAATGTCTGGACAACGATAGCAACGTAAGACACGTGGGTTGTACGGTGGCAAAGATCTAAGCGATAATGCTATACCATGCTTTCGTTACATGTGGTTTTAGCAAGCGACCCCCTTTCACCGATTTTAAAAACGTTTCACGCCATAAAAAAGCGAAAATTGAAAAACAAACAAATAAATAAAATAAACACCCCAATTCACAGCAGCTGTTTATAGCTAACGACGGCGCCATGCGGCGTGCTATAACAGAATGGTTTGGTAATTTACAAGCATATTCATATGGTGCTAGGCCTCGTATTATAACGCGTATGACACTCCGACTGGCGCCCAGAGTCATACGTATAACCGTTAGATTATATTCGAGGGAACACATCTGGGACGTCAAAACCCGTGCGACCGTAAAGTTACCAAATCGTATGAACCACGCGAAACTACGAAATAAAACCGAGGAGACGGGGGCTTCCAGCGGGTGCAAAAAGCATCCGCGAAGGTGACAGAAAGCCTTCGCGAACTGATGGTTCCATAAAAGGATATTCTTTCAGCGACAATGATGGTGTAACTGTGTGTGCCAACAATGTCCCCTTGAATATATAATTAAAGAAGGTAAATGTTTCATATTCTGCGTTCAGTGTGCGTTTCCATCGCAGCCGAAATCTGGCCTTGTGGGTTTGTAGTGAAAAAAAAAACATTATGCCAATATACTGCATTGTTGGCAAAACATTGTTTCAGCATTGCGAGTACACCGAAGTTTCCAAGCACTCACCATACACTAGTAGAAAGGCGTTACGTCAGACCTGTTGGGTAATCGCCGTTATATAATATGTACTCGCGCTGCACATATAACGAGTGATCGACACAATGCTTCCGAAGAACACTCTCAAACACAGAGCTAAGGTTACAAGTATTTCTTGAAAACATGTTAATGATTGCGGATTCTTAGACTTGTACACAGTGAGAGACCCAACCTGCATTGTGTTTTGAATACCTGAAATGTATCTTTGTAGTTGAATCACGTGGTGAAAATCAGGTCAGTTTTGTATGCAAGGAATTGTATCTCTAGCGCAATTCACCCAAATACGATTTAATGAGGCTATTGTGGCTCCGCTCATTACTGAAACACGCATCTTTGACGGACACTTTAGATGCGACGGCGTCCCTTTGAGAGGGGAAGCTTCCAGAGCACCTGAAGTCCCTGTTCCGCTACCGGTGTGACTTGACTTGTCAGACGTATGTTTCTCTCCAGTAAGCTAGCATTTAGTCCACGGCCACTCTATTCGTATAGCTGCTGTGTTTAGACCAATGAAGTCTCATTTATCGGCAAACGTGTTAATAAAACCTAAACTTCTGTATTACGTGCTGAGCACGGAACCTTACTGACCTGTCATCTGAGCTAAGATTCCAGCCCAAAGTTTGCTGCTGCAAGCGCAGTCAGACGTTTTGTGTAAGTGCTAGACGACAACAAAAATGAGGTGGTGACAACCATTAGTACTGGGCCACCCCCAGATCGTTTTACCACCAATAAGCGGTCGGCTTGGCCACACACAATTTTATTGGTTAGGCAAAATCTTGCTTTAGAGTGCCTGTGGTGGACGAAAACGTGACTGGAAGCATAAACGTGACAGGAAGCATGACAGGAAGCATAAACTTACAAATAGACTTTCAATTGGGATCCTTCATTACGCACGAAAGATGTACAAATGTTGCAAAAGGCAGCCCAGGTTAAGACAACAATGAAAACATGGTTTGCTATCGCCTTTTCCGCGTGCAGACGCTCCTCCATAAATGAGTTTTTTTCTGCGATAAACCGATCGATGGTTTTCTAATACATGGTATGCCTTCACACCGCCATCCGAGCAGCTTCAATGATTTGGCGTCCGCCCTGATCGTGATGTTTGCCAACGACATAGGTTTGTTCGAAGAAGAAGGTGCAACCACAAGTTTGAGAGTGCAAGCCTAGAAAAACCTTGTTTGCGAGCCACTACAGACTGTGCAGGAGGACCTACCCACCGCCGTATCTCAAGATGATTAGAAAAGAAGCGGTGGTGTTCCGCGAACTACCGACCGGCACGTTCCCGCACGGCACTCTCCTACACGCCATGTATCCAACGAGCTATACTTACAAGTGCGTCTTGTGCTCTGCTCCCAATACCTTGTACGCATGGTATGGGAATGTGGGCAAAACCCATCGACACCACGCATCACCGGACCAACCGTCGAGCAGTAGGAGGCCCATCTCAAAAGCCCGAGCCCTGAAGACCAGCATCGCCTAGTGAGCTGGGCCAAGCTATCGGCTAAGGCCCATGGCACCCCCCCCCCCTCCCCCTCATTTCTGTAAATAAAGTTTATTCCTCCTCCTGCCATCGTGCACATTTATTTATTTATTTATTTATTTATTTATTTATTTATTTATTTATTTATTTATTTATTTATTTATTTATTTATTTATTTATTTATTTATTTATTTATTTATTTATTTATTTATTTATTTATTTTATAAGGCACCCAGCACCTCCACCAATTTATAAGGATGTTTATTGGACGGCACTTGAAGTAGCGCAAGGGCGACTGTCCAAAAAGCGCAGCAAGCACGAGCGGCGCTCGAGAGCCGAAGAAAACGACCCACTAGAAGGTACTGGAGAAGGAGACCCACTTCAAGGCGCTGGAGCGGATGACCCACTCCAGGGTTCCAACGCTTCGCTACAATTCATTCATTCATTCATTCATTCATTCATTCATTCATTTATTTGAAAAGTACTGCCAGCCTGAGTGCCAGGCTTTAGGCAGGCATTGTTATTGTGCTCTGCATTGAAGCTATTTGCAACACGATTGCACGAATTTTTCCAATGCGTTGTAAAAACACGTTTGGACCTTCCCGTCTATAGTCTACGTAGCAGTTGCCGCAAGAAATGGAAATCCGATAAATGACTTTGCTTGCGCACTCCACGTAACCAGTCCGGTGCCTGACAGTACTGTCTTTTCTTTGTTTTTGTTTTAGGTGCGAAGCTCCTTATGCGCCCGGGCTGTCGGCGTCTCCTGTCGTAATCGTCGTCGTCATCGTAGTCACGCTAAGCAAGTGGCTCGTGCTCGCGCTCGGCACGCGCTTGTGCCACTGCTCCCGCATTCGTCATCGTTGTCGTCTTCCACAGCTGGCTGCGTTGAAGCAAGCGGTTCGTGCTCGCGCTCGGCACGCGCTCGTGCCACTGCTCCTGCGTTCGTCGTCGTCGTCGTCTTCCACAGCTGGATGCGTTGCCGCTCATCATTTCAGCGTAGAATTTCACTTCTTTTCTGTCGTCATAATGGGGAGGCCGCGTTTACGGAGTTATGAGCCATTGCTTAAGGCAGTATATGAGCCCATTAGCGGCGCATCACTGCATGCTTCGCACGTCCCCAGGTTTCACGTCAGTGGAGCTGCATTTCGCTCAATGGGTCATTCCAGCACCGAGTTTTTTTTTTTTTTTTAAGATAGAAATTTCTCAGGAAAGATACGAAAGTATATGTGGCGAGGAAAAAACCCCTTGCACAACTACATTTTGCCCTACCTTCTTTATACAGTGGGAAATCCGATGCATGTAGGGGATTACAGAAACCTGACCCCGCTTGCGACCTTCCTTTCTCACCTGGTTTGCTTTTTGCTAGTGCTGAAATGCTGCAATTTTTTTTTCTGTGGTTTATTTCTTCTGCTCCAGAAGTGAGCAGCATCTGTGCGTAGCCTGCTACTTCGAGGCGAAGAAACTGCGCATTCAAGCTATACCTGCATCGATATCATTGCACGATTTCACCAATGCGTTGGAAAACACGTTTGGACGATGCTTCTTTTCCCTAGCTTGCTGTGAGATGATGCATAAAGCATCAAGGGTCTTCACGCATGGGGCTGATAGATCTAGCATGTATGACCTTTGGAAACAGACAACCGCTTGTCTAAAAACCAAATGGTGTTGTCTTTTTGCATTTTGCGCATAACAGTAAACGGGAAGAATGATCGCCGAAATGTTTCTAACCTGAGTTGGCTTTCTGAGTGGAAGTTCGTGGCGGCACACTGCAAAACCACAAAATAATCATCGACAAATCTAAATGTTTTCGGAGCACAGCTACCGCGCAAACGCTCGCAAAACGTCATGTCGAGTTTAGCTAAACACAAGTCACTCAGAAGTGGAGCAATACAGGAGTTGGTGGAAACACCACTTTTATTGCGATAGCAATTATATGGACACTTCAACCGGATTTCTGCCGTCGCCGTCGCCGTCGCCGTGAGGTTCCCTATAGATAAAATCTTCGCCGCGCGCCGTATGCCCGAGCGGAAGCGTGCGGGGACGCGCGCTATCACCGAGAGCGAACGCACTCAATCACCCACGCGCCAGCAAGGAAGCGGGAAGCCAGCGCCGGAGGGAGCGCGGGGGGGGGGGGGGGGGGGGGCGCACTTCTGCTCTGCCAACAACCGCGCTCGTCGCTCGCTCGCTCGCCCGCACCGTTTCTTATCTCCCCACGGCTCTGACCTTTATGCGCCGTGCATTCGCCGCTCAGTTTCCGTTGAAGCGATAGACCGCACGTACCTTCGCCCGCGGCGGCGTAAGTGCTTGCTGCCAGCGTTTTGACAGTCGTTGTCAGCAGTCATTCAGTGTGATCTGTTCATGTTTGTTTGTGCGCGCTCACACCACGCTTGTTCATTCAGTTAGTAGTGGTCGGGCCACATTTTCCAACGCACGCTACACATGCAATGCTGCCCGGATCGGCAGTGCAGCACTACAGGTGTGTCCCTTCGCACGCACTGCCCACGGGAAGCGCTTCTCATCAACACCACCGTTTCATACGCGCCTTCTCGTGGTCATCGAGTCTCTCTTCATGTCGGTCTACTTACGCCGCAGCACACCTGCTTACTTAATCAGCTCATGTTTACTACAATTCATATTGCTACCAAAGCCGCTCACCTTACTTCGTATGACATTGCTGTGTTGCTATCGCATTCATTGCTTCGCCCTTAGGGCGAAACTG
The DNA here is from genome assembly GCF_013339745.2 of Dermacentor silvarum. Lineage (NCBI taxonomy): Eukaryota > Metazoa > Arthropoda > Arachnida > Ixodida > Ixodidae > Dermacentor > Dermacentor silvarum. Next base: position 26,306,079 of record NC_051157.2, read on the forward strand.
TGACATTTTTTTTAAAAAGGAAAATGACATTGTTCTATAACATAAATGTAGCAGCAAGATACAGAGAAACAAGGTCTAGGAAACCACGAGGGCTAATGTCCACCATGTCTTGAGATACCACGGCACCAAACTCAATGCTGCTATTCTTCAATGTAGTTCGTTAGTCGGAAGAGAATAACAGATTTTTAAATATCTATAGAGAAAGCGGTCAAAGGTTCGTGAGGGTGCTGATTTAAGAAGTGAGTGATTTGTCGATAATCTCGGATTAAAAAAGGATAATCAATCTTTATCAGCGCGAGTTTGTTTGTTTGTTTGTTTGTTTGTTTGTTTGTTTGTTTGTTTGTTTGTTTGTTTGTTTGTTTGTTTGTTTGTTTGTTTGTTTGTTTGTTTGTTTGTTTGTTTGTTTGTTTGTTTGTTTGTTTGTTTGTTTGTTTGTTTGTTTGTTTGTTTGTTTGTTTGTTTGTTTGTTTGTTTGTTTGTTTGTTTGTTTGTTTGTTTGTTTGTTTGTTTGTTTGTTTGTTTGTTTGTTTGTTTGTTTGTTTGTTTGTTTGTTTGTTGTTTGTTTGTTGTTTGTTTGTTTGTTTGTTTGTTTGTTTGTTTGTTTGTTTGTTTGTTTGTTTGTTTGTTTGTTTGTTTGTTTGTTTGTTTGTTTGTTTGTTTGTTTGTTTGTTTGTTTGTTTGTTTGTTTGTTTGTTTGTTTTTTGTAGGAAGAACACAAGTGCTTTTTGCCACGAACCTTAGTGCGTTTTGCAAGTTGATCGCCTTTCATTATTTGTTGTGCCGACCTGATATTAAGTTTGGTAGTACAGAAAAATGTGTGTCGCCATGCTTTGACCTTCTCCTACACGGTAAGCCTACAAGCCACAGGTTGCCCTTAAATAAGTGCGCGCCTGCTTGGTCCAGAATGAACATAGTGCGGTACCGGCGCTGAAGGCCAGTCACCTCAGGAACTTGAGCAATGCTTGCCTTGCACAAAGGTATATGACCATACATGGTGCTTCACGCAACCTGTGCAAAGAGACAGCGTCGAGAGCATCGATAACCTTTTGCAGAACTATCGTTCAGCTTCATACATAGAGGCAATCTCTCTCCATCGCACGGCTACATTTGTCTACAGACAAGAGATTGCAACTCTATCCTTGCCGTTCGTCGGCTCAAAAGGCTTTGAAGGCGCCTATTTTGTGCTTATAAATATTTCTTTAAATATGAATTTGTCTATGCGATCGCATTTGGCCATTTTACATTTTCCTTGAGCGCACCTATCAGAAAATCTTATTTCTCGCTCTATCTTCCTATTTCATCTCTCCGTACGTATCCTATGCATGGTAGCCAATTGGACGCCTTTCCGGTTAACCAACCTACCTATCGTCATATTCACTTTCTCTCTCTCTCTCCCTCTCTCTCTCTTTTTGGACAACTTTCTAAACAGTGGCAAGATGCAGATTACCATCGACAGTCATTTTCAGTGAGCCCCAGAATCGCGCTCATTCATATGCTTGTCGACATAGCCAAGCAACCTTATTTAAAGTATTATGCAGACAACACTTATTGTGGGAATCGATGTTATGGGAAGCATATCGCAGGTCGCTATCTATCCAGCATTATATGGGCTTCTGCAAAGCGTTATCAGACGGACGAACACGTTCGTGTGAGGCGAGCACGTGACTACAGCAGCCTGGCCACGACGACACTGATAGCATGACGGCGACGGACTGTGATGTCGTGATTACATCATACGTTGATGCTGTACTCAGACGAAGAAAAGTTCTGGGGTCGCGGCACGCAGGTAACAACATTAATTTTATGCAATGCCTATGTTTATGTTTGAACAGTACACCGTTCACAAGCTATGGCGAAATGCAAACGCCAAATCAGGTGGATGCACTGCGTCAGACATCGACGCAGTGACCTCACGAGACTAAGGCGATTTATGACGCTTGTCGAAGAAAGAATGGTGATGAGATGTTGTATGCACAGAGAAGTACGACACATATCTAAACATATTTGATCATTTTACACCCCTTGTATCACAGTGGAACATACTCAGTCTCGAGGATTGGCACAAGAGTGGCCACATGCCCAGTGGTACAAGAACGGGGTAGCCAAACAATAAAAAATTTAGGAAAATCATAGATGCCGTCGAATATCATTAGCTATTCTATTAGAGGTCCTATGTGCTGTAGAAGCTACCTATACAACCCGACGTTAAAATATGTACAGGTTTTGTGTCTTGATTGACTGTTTCATCACGCAGATGAGAGTTGCGCCCACTGGCTTTTCTTAGTCGGCCCGAATTAAACCACAGTGCCCGGCCTGACGGTCACGAGTGATCTCAATATAACGCTCTGTAAGCTACTGTTTGAGCACTTGCACTGAAGCGTACGTGCTCCATCTAGGTAGGAAGTATTGTCCCCTTATGTGACATACCGTGTCTGCCAGGCAGCTTACGTCAATGGACGTCCTTGTTTGAGCGGCTACGCAGTAATTAAGCAACGGCAAACACGCGCTATGCAAACCCGAAACCTGGCCGCCTTTCTTAGAAGCATCTAAGGAATATCAGGTCGTTATTATCAGCCGCTGCCGACCTGAATACAAAGCGTGCAAGTTGCGCATTAGATAGATGGCCCTGGGCTCTTTGATCGAGCGCTCGCACATCATCACCAAGGAGCAAAGCGGACTGACTCACTCATTTAGGCTGAACATACGGGCTTACTATATTTTGCTGGAAATACGCTTGACAACGCTTTACTCCAGACACGCAGACACGCCAAAGGTACAAATTTTTTTTTCTTTTTACACAGTGTGTTCATTACCTCGAAAAACCATTCAAGCCGTAACTTTGCCTCGACCTCCTGAAGAGCCTACCAGTACAAGAGCCTTGAAGGGCCTTGACACCACGTTTATAAACAAATTACATCGTTCCCGCTCACTTCTAAGTTATACTGTATATATATACAGGGTGCTTCAGCGAACACTTTCGAAATTTATTTAAAGTTGCCTGTGGCAGGTAGCCCAATTCTAGTTAATGAGCTGGTCTACTCGAAGAGGCGGACATTACTTGCACAAAAAATTGAAATGCATAATCGAATAATTAACAAAAATTCACTAACTAAGTTTTTAACCAATTACCTGATGGCCCATATTGCAATTTACAAATTGTAGCCGTGGAGTTCGCAAGGCGGATCTACTTGGAACGAATTCTCGGGATGGCACCAGTTTGGAGATAATAATTCCCGAACTTTGCGGAGACATGCATTGGCGTTCCAGTTAATTTTGCGCTTCAATGCAAAAAACGACGTTTTGTTAAGAACCTATATATATATATATATATATATATATATATATATATATATATATATATATATATATATATCCATAACTTAGAATAAGTGCCAAGCAAGGGAGTTTTTTATTGTAATCATATTATGTAATTTCATGTGACGTCAGACTTTCCTAATTATCTTTTCTTTTTTTCTCTCTCTCTTTTTGTGTGTGTGTTTTGAAATGTATAACTGCTGTCAAGGCAGATTCAATTATTGAACAAAGTCTGTCATAGTTAACGATATGGACCTACATTCCCAAAAGCTGTTACGCTAAACCTGTTCGTAAGAGCAGGGGTCAACCAATCGTGATTCTGGAGATTTAATTAGCAAAGGCGGCTGACCGAACAAAATCAAAATTTAATTCTGTGATGTTACGTGCCAAACTCACGGTATGATTATGAGGTACGCCGTAGTGGAGGAGTCCGGATTAATTTTGACCACCAGGGGATCTTTGACGTAGCCCCAATGCACGGGACACGGGCGTTTTTGCATTTCGCCCCCATCGAAATGCGGCCGCTGCGGACGGGATTTGACCCGCGACATTGTGATTCGCAGCGCAACGCCAAAGCCACTTAGCAACCACGGCGGGTGCGGCTGACCGAAAATAACTTAAACGAAAGTATTAATTAATTCGGTTCTTGATCCTTTCGGGAAAGCGTAATTCGAGGCGGCGGACTTTACAAGCAATGCGACAACGTATCAACAGTGTGTGTATGTGTGTGTATATGTGTTTTCTCCCACTTTGTCCGTCGTCGTCTTCGCGCCTCGCCCTTCAGAATTCGTTCGTTCGTTCGTTCGTTCGTTCGTTCGTTCGTTCGTTCGTTCGTTGTTGTTTCGTTCGTTCGTTGTCGTTCGTTCGTCCGTTCGTTCGTCGTTCGTTCGTTAGTTCGTTGTTCGTTCGGTTCGTTCGTTCGTTCGTTCGTTCGTTTCGTTCGTTCGTTCGTTCGTTCGGTTCGTTCGTTCGTTCGTTCGTTTCGTTCGTTCGTTCGTTCGTTCGTCGTTCGTTCGTTCGTTCGTTGTTCGTTCGTTCGTTCGGTTAGTTCGTTCGTCGTCGTTCTTCGTTCGTTCGTTCGTTCGTTTGTTCGTTCGTTCGTTCGTTCGTTCGTTCGTTCGTTCGTTCGTCTGTTCGTTCGTTCGTTCGTTCGTTCGTTCGTTCGTTCGTCGTTCGTTCGTTACGTTGTTCGTTCGTTCGTCGTTGTTCGTTCGTTCGTTCTTCGTTCGTTCGTTCATTCGTTCGTTCGTTCGTTCGTTCGTTCGTTGTGTCGTTCGTTCGTTCGTTCGTTCGTTCGTCGTTCGTTCGTTCGTTCGTTCTTCGTTCTTCTTTCGTTCGTTCGTCGTTCGTTCGTTCGTTCGTTCGTTCGTTCGTTCGTTCGTTCGTTCGTTCGTTCGTTCGGTCGTTCGTTCGTTCGTAGTCGTTCGTTCGTTCGTTCGTTCGTTCGTTCGTTCGTTCGTTCGTTCGTTCGTTCGTTCGTTCGTTCGTTCGTTCGTTCGTTCGTTCGTTCGTTCGTTCGTTCGTTCGTCGTTCGTTCGTTCGTTCGTCGTTCGTTCGTTCGTCGTTCGTCGTTCGTTCGTTCGTTCGTTCGTTCGTTCGTTAGTTCGTTCGTTCGTTCGTTCGTTCGTTCGTTCGTTTCGTTCGTTCGTTCGTTCGTTCGTTCGTTCGTTCGTCGTTCGTTCGTCGTTCGTTCGTTCGTTCGTTCGTTCGTTCGTTCGTTCGTTCGTTCGTTCGTTCGTTCGTTCGTTCGTTCGTTCGTTCGTCGTTCGTTTTCGTTCGTTTCGTTCGTTCGTTCGTTCGTTCGTTCGTTCGTTCGTTCGTTCGTTCGTTCGTTCGTTCGTTCGTTCGTTGTCGTTCGTTCGTTCGTTCGTTCGTTCGTTCGTTCGTTCGTTCGTTCGTTCGTTCGTTCGTTCGTTCGTTCGTTCGTTCGTTCGTTCGTTCGTTCGTTCGTTCGTTCGTTCGTTCGTTCGTTCGTTCGTTCGTTCGTTCGTTCGTTCGTTCGTTCGTTCGTTCGTTCGTTCGTTCGTTCGTTCGTTCGTTCGTTCGTTCGTTCGTTCGTTCGTTCGTTCGTTCGTTCGTTCGTTCGTTCGTTCGTTCGTTCGTTCGTTCGTTCGTTCGTTCGTTCGTTCGTTCGTTCGTTCGTTCGTTCGTTCGTTCGTTCGTTCGTTCGTTCGTTCGTTCGTTCGTTCGTTCGTTCGTTCGTTCGTTCGTTCGTTCGTTCGTTCGTTCGTTCGTTCGTTCGTTCGTTCGTTCGTTCGTTCGTTCGTTCGTTCGTTCGTTCGTTCGTTTGTTCGTTCGTTCGTTCGTTCGTTCGTTCGTTCGTTCGTTCGTTCGTTCGTTCGTTCGTTCGTTCGTTCGTTCGTTCGTTCGTTCGTTCGTTCGTTCGTTCGTTCGTTCGTTCGTTCGCTTGTTTTCCTCTCTCTTCCTCTCTGCCGAGGATGCGGTCCCTCAAAGAAAGAAGTTTGCTTGAGCTACAAGAAAAAAGTGCTTCAATAAATGTCCCACGATGGTCAGGGAATGTGAATTAACCCAAGCTGTTTGTCTAAATGTCTGAGATGCCACTATAGCCCTGACGTACTCAACGATCAATGGCTGAGAACCGGCGCCGAGTTCGTGAGTCCGTAGCTGCGGTGAGCCCGTTAGCAATTGCCCTTCACTGCAATTTTACGATGTAAATGACATTGAGAAGTGAGCGGCGCAGCAACTTCTCAATACGCTTGATCAAGCACCGGGGGTATGCTAAAATTGCGCCCACAAGAAATCATCAGGCGAGCATCGAACTGCCAGCGAAGTCGAGATCAGTCCAACCAGTTCTGTAATTGCGCCATTTCTGCGAGACATTCTGTGGCCGATATCCAGGGTGCAGCTAAGAAAGCACGACGGCGATCGTTAAGAGCCCGATTGCGTGTTCTCACCAAATCATCCGTTGGAATGGCGCGTCAGTTGTCAGAGTATAACTTCTCAACATTGCAACATTGCTTGAAAATATGGCTTGTCTTCTTGCCAAATAAGTCAAATGACGCGGGTGGGCGTTCTTCTTCGGAAATGGCGCAATCAGATTGCTGGCATGGGAAGTGTTGCCCACTGCTTAGCATTAATGTTCTTAGTAGCACAATGCAGGAGAAAAATAAGCATAAGGAATACCAAATCATGAGCCAACTCTCTAGATCTTCACGTAAGAGCTTAAAGCGGCCAAGGTGACGACCTTCCATCTTCATTGAGCTAAGGTAACGCAGCGAGATCAATAACGAGACATAGAGCATTCATTACAACAAAAACACTTAAGGATATCGATGATTCCGCAAGATATAAGGAGTCGTTTAAGCAAGATCACTGGTCCTTGGCTACAATAAAGTTTTTCAGCCTGTGCATATAGAACGCGACGAAGGTGCTTTGTGGATTTCTCAAGAGCCACAGAGCTCAATGAATAGAGATATGTGTGCGGGCATGTTGTTGTTTTTTTTCAGGACTGTCTGTACTTCATTGTGTGTACGTCTCAAGGTTCACCCATTCTACGCATTTGACGGGAAAGGAGCGCGACGGAGAAACAGCTGACGATGAATAAACACACAGGACAGTACAGAAGGCGTGCATGTCCTTTGTTTACTGTCCTAGTATGTTATTCATCGCTTGATTGTCTTTTGTTACGCTTGTTTTCTCGCCAAAGATGAACGTAAGCCAATTAGGCCGCCTCGAACATCTGCTGCTGTACATTTGAGTTCAGCAACACAATGTAAGTCCTACTGGAAAGCTAACCTTTCCAATATTCATGAAACCCATATAATCCACCTTGCGAATCATGGCTCAAAGGCTTGTCTTATTGCGAAGCCAACAGGAGAGGTGGGTTCGAAACAAAAACAGGCGTCATTAAGTACAGCAGATCAGTCCAGAACACCGAGTCAATGCCAGCCGCATTGCGTCGACCATGGAAGTCACAAAAACACGAGGACCCGCAGTAACATTGAGAGTACAGCTACTGTATATGGGCTTGTTGGTAGGTCCTCTCCTAATTTGTTGTAGCACAGGCACAACGACACGGAACATAGAAGGCACACGAGATAAGACACACGGTGATGTGTGCCGAGACGCATATGAGCGCTGCGTGTCGTGTTTTTGTGCCTGCATGCGCTATACGACCACAGCTAGTAACAAGATCACATTTCATATAATCACCCCTTTCGGTACCATACGGGTTTTAAAAAAAACTTTAAAATATTATTCAAAAAGATTCAGAGCCCTTCCACTATGTGAAGACGGAAGACCAGCGAAGCTGTACTTGTTGATAACTATATTGAGTTATATATGGTTAATTGCTACATTTATTCAATAAAGACACATATACATAACTTCATTGTTGTCCTTCTCGCTTTCTTTCTTACTTCCTTCCTTCTGTCTTTCCTTCTTTCCTTCCTTCTTTCTTTCTTTCTTGTCCGTGGCTGATACTTGCATATACAATGCAGGTATGCACCACACGTGATTTTATTGTCGTTAATCGAGACGTAACTAGCGAGCATGTGATGTAATTGATGTCATGATCTATCAGTCATGTTAGGCATACATTCGTACCCTTCCATGCCAATTTTAGTATATACCAAGTGAACGAGACGCCACAAGGTGGCGTGACGCATCAGAATTGTTGTACACTACACTTCGGGTTTTCTACGGACGCAATCTCCTGGAACCTAGCCTTGAACAGCTTCGCTTTATAAGTCGAACGAAGAGGCAAAGAAAGCTGCAGATCCCACGCAGTGTGGGGATCGATGTAAGCGAAGCTTTCTGGGCTCTTTGCGTTCGTTGACGGATTTTGGCGGTGATGTTGACGGCATACGACAGTCGCGATGCGATGTTAAATGTTACCTTGCCTGCACCGAACACTTAGGCAGACACAAGCGGATCACACAGCATGATCGCGCGCTGGAACACGGTAGAAAATGACATAGTTTCGTTGTCAGCGCGCACGACTGCACAACGTGAGAACAAGCAGACGAAATGGAAGTATACACCTCTCTTGTTGCGGTGCAAAGTACAACAAAAACAAGCAGACATTCGATTTGTGTGTGTCGTTATTTCTCTAAACTTTAATTCGTCTATTGAAGCAACAGATTACACAATGACAGATGTTGCCTTGAATACTTCTCGAAGTCACGTGCCACAATGAGCGACGTCACAGCACAGACATGAGCTGGTATTTTGTAGCGATGCCTTTAAAGTAGTAATGCCTTTTCGCGCTTATCGCGCTTTGTCAGTGGTCGGAGCGACGATCCGCTCGTCTTATCAACGGGATCAGCCGGCCGTGAGCGGTGGATGATAAGACTAGAGTAGAATAAGTCATAATGCCTCGCTACAAAATCGCGGCCATGTTGTTGGGACTCGAAGTAGCGTTTGGGCCTGTGATCCTTCAGCCACAGGGATGAGTACGTCCGGGAGTAAGAGCGAGAGAAAAAAATGCCACAGTTTCGCCCGAAGGGCAAAGAAATGAATGCGATAGCAACACAGCAATGTCATACGAAGTAAGGTGAGCGGCTTTGGTAGCAATATGAATTGTAGTAAACATGAGCTGGTAAAGTAAGCAGGTGTGCTGCGGCGTAAGTAGACCGACATGAAGAGAGACTCGATGACCACGAGAAGGCGCGTGTGAAACGGTGGTGTTGATGAGAAGCGCTTCCCGTGGGCAGCGCGTGCGAAGGGACACACCTGTAGTGCTGCACTGCCGATCGGGGCAGCATTTCATGTGTAGCGTGCGTTGGAAAATGTGGCCCGACTATTACTAACTGAATGAACAAGCGTGGTGTGAGCGCGCACAAACAAACATGAATAGATCACACTGAATGACTGCAGACAACGACTGTCAAAACGCTGGCAGCGAGCCCATACGCCGCAGCGGGCGAAGGTACGTGCGGTCTATCGCTTCAACGGAAACTGAGCGGCGAATGCACGGCGTTTATTCTACATATTAACAGTGGCTCCAAATATGGAAGCCCACTCCATGGAAGCACTTTGAAATTCTCAGCTCACTACATGTATGAGCACATATCAGAACACATCAGGACACACCTGCACCCAAGGTGTCTGCTTATAAAACAGTTGTTTTCCCTAGTTGACCCGACTAGGGAATCTGATGACCTTGGTGCGGCCAATCAGAGGGGTCGTATTGTTCCCAATACTCCGCCTCTAATGTTGCACCCTCGCCCTCGCAGTTGGCGCAACTGCGTGGCCATCTGGGAAACCGAGTTAGTCGCCGTTCCCATGGTAGTAATTCCACGAAGTTGGCCCCTCGCATCAATCAGTGGCATCTCCGCGACGGACAGCTTGTCATGGTCGGTGTCGGGCACTGTCGCCAGGTAGGCGGGCGCTGATGAAGGGGCTGGCATCGGGGGAAACACTCAAAGGATGCGCACTGCCGATTTTGGGGCGCTTGTTTGCCCGTCACCCTCGGTGTCGGGCACTGTCGCCGTCTGGGCGACGCTGATGAAAGGGCTGCCTCGATGGAAACAACCAAAGAATGCGCCCTGCCGATTCGGGACGCAACAATGTTGCATTTGCTGCAAGGCGCACTTGCGCATAAACGTCAACCCCCGGCTTGGAGCGCGGCGGCCGCAAGGAGAAGTGCAAGCGGCGTTTAGTTTGAAATTTCAGCTCTAGCGATGTAATACTCAGCAGACACGATCGTTAGCGCGAATTGTATGCACAGCGCTTGTAAGCTCAACATGGCCAGACCTGGTGAGGGTCCATTTAAAAGCTTCTCTTCTGTAGGTATAGATAAGGTTAGGCACTCGTCCTGTGTTATTCCCTCGTTTCTGTCCGTTTGCGCTTTTCGCAACAGTGAACGCTCAACAAGTCACCCAGTTTGCCGTTCTAATGAACGTCAAATGGAGTACAACTGAGGGGTGTCGAAGCAGCGCGCCTCCGGCTACTCCATTCCATTTATGACGCCATCCGCGATTGATTTTCACCGCGGCAATTGTCTCGTTATCGCGCCAATTGCTATCATGAGTGGCGGGCGCGCAAAGGTCAGCCAACCAGGAAACTGTTATCTACAAGACATTTTGTGAATACGTACCCTATACCTTTTTAAGATAATCTAATTAATGTTTCTGCTGCTTGCTGCATTTGTGACGAAATATCGTTGACAAACGTTAGGATGCAACGCAGAGGAGTCATTGCAATTGTCATCGCATGAGTTGGGCCTGTGTGCCGGTGGGATTTGAAGGCATTCGGCTGATGTGGCGTCGTGAATACGCGAGAGCGCCAGTGCGGGCACTCTATGGCCATGCGTTGGACAGTCGAGGACTGGTAGCACTGTTTGCTTGGCAGTGCGTAGCCGGAGAGTGGAGAGTTGGTAGTGAAGAGGATGTGAATTTAAGTCCCACTTTGTTGTTTTAAGGTCAAAGCTTCACTAACATAGTCGAGCCGAGTTTCGCCGTCGCCAGCAATTTGACCTTCATTTGGCCACAGCTGCGCCGTAGCCTTGGCAACGCATCACGCGACTCGCCACGCCAATCTCCGCCGCCACCGCGTGCGCTAGCCGCCACCGCCGCCGGCTTGGCGCACGCGCTCTCAGCAGCTGGGTCGCCGTCTGACCACGTGACTCGCCGCGCGCCTGGCTAAGAGGAGCGCCGCGCTCGCCTAGTCAGTGTGAGCTTGGCCATGGATTAGAGCAAGGCCAGGCCGTCTTTGAGCGTTGCGCGTGAGCGGGAGGCTTTGAGTCGTCGTCGGCAAGCGGCGTCTGACCACCCCGGCGAGCTGCTTCACTGGAGAGGGTCGGGAATGCCAAGCGTGCGAAGCTAGCGTCGGAGACTGAAGAAGAGTGAGCCGTTTGGCTCGCCAAACGCCGGAAGCGGGATAACAACCTTAGACAAAGGCAGGCTTTGGACAAAAAAAAAGAGCTTTCGTTTAGCTGAGCTAAGCCGCAGCAATGTAAAATCGCAAATGCAAAAGTATATCTCTTGTCAGTGTGTGGTTGTGGATCGTGCTTACCGTACAGAATCACAAACCTTATTGTCATTTTTGTCATCAGCTGACTGCAACACATTCTCGTTTTTGGACCGGCCTCCTCTTCACGAAACAACATCGTTAACGTATCATAATGAAACTTTTGCGCACACAACACGAAACCACAACGAAGAAGTACACAAGGACTAGCGCAGACTAACAACTGACCTTTATTCACTAAGAAAACACATATATATGGTCGCGACACGCACCTCACAATCACTGCACATGAGCACAAGGGCGACCATATATATGTGTTTTCTTAGTGAATAAAGGTCAGTTGTTAGTCTGCGCTAGTCCTTGTGTACTTCTTCGTTGTGGTTACGTGTTGTGTGCGCAAAAGTTTCATTATGATGCCAAACCAACTAGCCCGCCTATCCGTTTTAATCGTTAACGTAGTTGTATCAGTAACATATAAGTTAACCTCAACCTCGGCAGAACAATGCTTCCTGACTGCATGACCAAACCATTGCTCCTATCGCCGACGTTCACTTCAGCGCCCAGGCCGCGCATTCCTCAGTGTTCGCGTAAGGAATATGTACCGCACAAAATGAAAAATAAAAAGACAGCATGTGTGATTACGCATGAAACCTATGCCTGTCGACTTTGTTTACCCGCTTTCAGCTTATGTATATAACTAAACGCGAGTCCAGTGTTTTCAAATTTCTGTTCAGTGATCTCTTCGTATACCATGCTCTTGAAAGGAGCATTTTTAAGTGTAAAGCACACCTTCCATTCATGAGCTCTCGGAATAGACAAAAACATCCTAGCCAGTTGCTAAGAGTGAGTGAGTGAGTGAGTGAGTGAGTGAGTGAGTGAGTGAGTGAGTGAGTGAGTGAGTGAGTGAGTGAGTGAGTGAGTGAGTGAGTGAGTGAGTGAGTGAGTGAGTGAGTGAGTGAGTGAGTGAGTGAGTGAGTGAGTGAGTGAGTGAGTGAGTGAGTGAGTTCACAGTACAAATGTATTACCTTATTTATTAACGCGCTTTGCCGTTATCACATATAACTGTTATTACTGTTTTATCGTAGCAGCTCATCAGTTTTTTTCACCACCTGATGCGAAAAAGCTTAATATCTAAAAAAAACAGGAAATATACACTATATTTTTCTTTTTATTCGAGTTTCATGAACCACCTGTGTGAAAAACTCGAACATGCGCCACTAACCGTGGCTGTAAAAAGAGCCGCATTCCTTTCGACGTTTCTGATTTGCGTCAGAGGCACTCTTGGAGGCAGTTTCGTAGCTTGAGAAGCATTGTCGACCTCGAACTTTTAGCAGCCACGGTGCGGCGATAAAGACGAGGCCTCTATCGGCGCCTCAGATACGTGCGTGCGCCTTTCGATCAGAGGCGGACAAATATGCGACGACCTCCACGCACGCGCGCAATGTCCTGCAGATGTGGCATCCACGAAGCTACAAAGATTCCAGGGGCACTCGACCATTTTGTTCTGTGGAAGCGGCTTATCTTATCAGCGAGAGCGCTCGATAACGAACGTGCTCGCGGACATGCGGATATCTATACGAAGCGAGAAGTGCGTAGCGCGCGGGGGAGGTTACTCCCGGCGTGCCTGGCCTTATCTCTGGCCGACGAGTTCAAGCTGTCCGAGGAGCAGACCCGCAGAGGTGTGCACCTGAATGCCTCTGCAAGAGTGCCAGGTGTGATTCCGCTGTGGAAGCGCGCTCTTGCAGGGTGGCCTCAGGAAAACAACATGCACAGCCAACATTGACATCGACGTAATGTGGAGGTGACGCAGCGTGTAGTGGAAACGCCTTGAACAAGTGGACGACCCACAGACGTTCGCAACTGCCGAGCACTCGAGTCTCTTCCCTGTCATTTGAGCGTCGGGTCTGCGCCCGCGGACCCCCGGAACGAGCCTCGGTTCACGAAAAGTGTTTTCAGTTGGAGTCATTCGTGAAAGCGGTCTGCGTTGCGTTCGCAGTGTTGTGCGTGACAGATAGCCCTCAAAGGTAGTCGGCGATAGGCGGACACACCTACACCGTCCGTTTGAAAGACTGACCGTTAATCTACGAGCGCAACTGCGTCGGAATGGATAACCTAACAAGGATTGAAGAGGAACGACGCAAGGGAAACAGCCCCTACAAGACCGCCGCCACCATTGCTGCTGTGGTAGCAATCGTAAGTATACTTAGTAGGTTTTGACCATGCAGCGTTTAATACCTGACGACTGATATCAACACATCATTTTTACTGTACTGTGCTAAATGTTAACGTTGACCACATTAGTGTTGTGCAGGGTTGCCCTGTGGCATTTCGGTAATTCGCCTACTGATAGCAATAAGCGCCTATTAAAATGCTGTTAAAAAGATACTGCGTGCCTTATATTTATATATATATAATATTGCAAAAAAAGTGAGTCGGTTTGGTGCGCACATACGCAGTCAACAAGATCAATACGAGCACAGTATCTATATTTGGCATTTTTCCAATTCTTTTCTTTTTTTATGACAACTATCCCTTTAGCCACGTAAATGTGTATGTAACTGAATGCCCCATGTTGTTGTGACTGCGCTGTGCCTAAACTGCTCGTGCGGCCATCGTTTCGTATTCGCTGATAGCTGCCGAATGGCCTCACTTAGGAAAACAAGCATTTGGGAATTGCTGGGCTTTATTGCACAATTACTGCACACCCTAAAACACTTTACCCAAAGTTTATTTACGCCGCGGCGTCATTATTTCTACTGCTACAGAAAGCAAGCTTTCTCTTTTCCTTTTTTCTTTTTTTTTATTTATGAAGCGCCATAAACCTAGTCGCTTACAAGATTACTAGCCTAAATATGCTTGCATTTGCAAACGGGAAATGACAGCCGGCGGCTCCACTATTCACGCAATTACTAGTTCTTACTTCATGACGTGCTTCCTGAAAACTTCCTACGATGACAAAGTGGTTCATTTCTGCGTCTGTTACAATGAAACGAAGCGCGGTGACGCTTAATTGACCATTTTCTCATTTCGTGCCGCCGTTTCACCTTTTACTTAATGATAGTTTTTTTTTTTTATATTTTTTATCTGTTTCTTCCCATACGATAAATATTCCTTGAATTTCCTCTCTGGCTACTGCCATTTTCGAAGACGGTTCAGCAGCTGAGCAATTCGCTGTGCGCACCGCAACTTCAGCGATGCTTCCGGTGGGCATGTAACAGATATGCTTATCGGCTTCGCAGTCTTTTTTTTTTTGGCTATATTATTCATATTTTCGTATTACTTGTCTTTCCTTTATGTTATCTTTTTTTATATTATTCTGTATCGTTATCCATAACGCCTGTGTTCGTACTGCGTATACTCCATCCTTCATTTTGGTGTGTACCAATTGATTAAGAGCACAATAAACTTGTTGTTTTATTTTTCTGGGGCTTTTATATAACATATAAGGATTTCTTTTCTAACAATAATGCATTTGCTATCTACCCGTCTTTTGTTCATCTTTCCTTGAACACGTCCGTGGTGGTGCACAGCAGCACAACAGCTTTTAATTCGTCAACGAGGTACATAAGCGTTACATGAGTTCTTAGCTGACTGAAATAGTCTGAAGTAACAGGATTGAGGACAGGAAGACGATATTATTGACAGCCATACACAATGCCGGCCTGGAACGCTTTAAATGCCTCGTGCACTCATCTATGCAATGCATATGTTGATCATACGCACATTATTTTTTTAAGCCGATAGGCTTGTGGCATCACGCGCTTGCGCAAACGTTTAGAAGCTACGTCGCTTGCTTCATCGTCGTTTTAATCGTTGTGCAAATTATATAATTCATCCTGTGAAGAGGAGATGACAGCGGAGAGTAAGACAATTTTCACGCCTATGTTTTCTTCGATTTTCATTTTTAAATACATAATTTTTTTTCTTTCTGTTTCACTTTTCGCCATAATAATTTGGATCAGCTCATCTAGCGTTTCGCTATAATAACATATCCAGCTCTTATCAAAGTATCCCTTTCTCTCTCTATTTCTCTACCAACTCTAATGCATCACTAACATTTTTATTCTTTTTTTCTGGATTAATCCGGCAAGAATGATTTCAGCAGATTGATATATGTATTCTCGGCGCTCTAAGGGAGATTACTAGCCTCGCCACATTCCCCATATTTTAAACGAAGGTCTTCAATAGAGGCGCTGCGCTTATTTTAACCATATATTTCTATGTACTGACTATTACAGTCATGCATATTTATTCACTGGCGCCAAAAGCATTCGCAAGTCACGGCGTAATGAAGTCAGACTTCCACAGTCACGCAGAGATAAGAACATAAGCTCAGTTTTCTTTAGATGTATCATGCCGCAAACGCCCACCCCCCTCCCCCCCACAAAAAAAAGAAAAAGAAAATCAGGCGCGACTCTTAATACCAAACAGTGGTCAAGTTGAACTCCGGCAAAGTTGAACGCAAAACTACACTTGGCATACCGTGCAAAATCGTGAATCGAGACGCGCGCAGTGAGCGCGATTGCGCAACACAGTTTTGTTTTGACCTTCGATTTATTCGCCCAACATTCGAGATGTGACTTATCGCAGAATTCTTAATTCCAACTCTAGCTATCATGGGGGAGGACTGCCGAACCTCACCCTAGAGCACAGACCCGGATATGGGTTTTGGCAATAAAAGTTTGTTCTCTCTCTCTGCAATCGAAATACCCCGTATTCGCTCCAATGTGTCAACCTTCAGTGCATTCCCCAAAAACACAACCTTCCATGGTCGTCATTCAAAAGTGAGCGCTTATTTGTTAAGCAGAGTATGTTTAGGTGTGTATTTCTCCTTTCTATCAACATTCTACTTGTGCGTTTACTTTTTTAGGCCTCAGCTAATGATGCTTCGTACTTCTATTATTCCGACACTGGAGTCTAAGAGACGTACTTTTGTGACAATTAATGGCTGCAGTATACTAGTCATGGAAACTTGGATAATGGGGGCATATTTACAGTAACTTATCAGAGCAGTGTTGTTTCCAAATATGGTACGAGAGTCATCCAGTGAGCGCCAATTATCTAAAACTATCTTTTTCCTCGTGAATATTGTGCGCAACGAAAATATCACCAAATCGACGGACTGAATATTTCTCTGTATGTACCACAGAATGCGAGCTGATAGCTCGCCATATGAAATGAACATGACCTATTCATGACTCCGCAGTATTATATACTAATAAAATCCGAGCATTCTCTTGATAATTATCTTTTTTTAATCTATTTTGTGATAACAAGCGCGGCTGGAGACGGGTAACAGATGTGTTCATTAGCTTTCGCTGCTCAGGCGTTGAGCAATTGTACTCTCACCTCTTGCAAATGAAGCAGCGTTACGAAAAAGGCAGTCAGCAAGTATGCGCCGATTTTCTTACACAACATTTCATTCTCTTGCAGTATAAGCCCTAGATACAATTGTGCGATGCTGCCTCTTTGCCAACCATATTCTAGGAGCATATTGCGACGGCTAGTTGAAATTATACGTAAAATGCCTCCCTTTTCTCCCTTACATGGAATATGTTATGAGCCGCCTTGTACAGTTTCGAAATACGTCGCCAATATAAAGCCCTTTCAATTTCACGCGAGGGTGAGCGCCAACGAGATTGCTTGAGAAAAGTGGTCCAGAAAGTTGTCGCTAAAAATAGATATATTTATGTATAAATAAACGCACATTGAAGGCTATGAAGCGTAAAATTATGTAAGTTTATGAAACTGTTGCAAATGCCAGAGTATATACCTAACTCTTGATTTTCTCTTATTCTGGTTTAGCTATTTCTTCTTTTCTTTTTTTTTTTCTTTTTTTCGTGTACATTCCACCTCGCGTCTTCCGGCTACAGTTCCCGTACTAGGTGTCATGCTAGGTGTAACGAGGAGGAGGAGAGAAAGAGAGAAGGCAGGAATGTTAACCAGAAATGCGTCTAGTTGGCTACCCTACTCTGGGGGACGGGAAAGAGGGAACAGAAGACTGAGATAGAGAGAGGAGGGGGGGGGGGGAGGAAGGACGCGGTGAAGCTCGCGCACGCACGCGGAGGGATTGAGCAAGTCAATACTAGGTGTGAGAAAGCGCTCTTGACCAATAGGCAGACTAGCAGCCATATACAGGGTGTTCGTTTTTACGTTTTACGTAACTTTTAGATATTGCCTATGGCAGGTAGCATAATTCTTATCGTTGAGCTGGGTTATTCGAAGAGGCGGATATTAGTAGCACGAGCAATCGAAACACATATTCAACTAAGTAACAAAAAAAATCACTGATTAGCTTCTTAGTTAATTACTTTAGAACAATATTGCAATTTACGAATTGTAGCCGGTGAGCTTGTCAAGCGTTTCCACTTGGAATGAATTTCCAGAATGACGCCATTTTGGAGATATGCGCCATCAAACTCGCCGTAAAAATGCACTGTTCCACTTACTTTTCTACCAAAATGCTGTTTGATATATTAAAGCACAAAAGTAACTGGACCACCCATATATTACGTCCCACACTTTGGGAAATATCTCGAAACTGGTGTTATCCTGGAAATTCATTTCAAGTGGATGCGTCTTGCAAACTCACCGGCTACAATTCGTAAATTGCAATATGTGTCGTAAAGTAACTAACTAAGAAGTTTCTAAACCAGTTTTTGTTAATTAGTGGAATATGTATTTTGATTTCTCGTGCTACTAATGTCCGCCTCTTCGAATAACCCAGCTCAACAATAAGAATTAAGCTACCTGCCACAGGCGATTTTAAAAAATTCCGTAAAGCTTAATTTTGAATACCCGGTATAGGTGGCCCAAGCTAAACCGAACCCCCCCAAAAATGAAGAACACATGAACTGTGAGGCGATACTAATACGTGAAACATCGTTCGTTTCGTGTCAGTTGCTTTACGAAGGGCTGGGAGATGTCGACATTGCAACGCGCTTAGTTCACAGTGTCTCTGAAGAAAACGGTTTCAATGATGCATTCTTTACTAGGTTTGGGTTTAGTTTATCTTGTACCACCCTTATAAGCCATATATTTGAGGCGGAATTCGTCAGAAATGCCACAACTGCTCCGAGTAATACATTATCTGTAGTCCTAACGTAATTATTCGTATAGAGAGCACTTCAAATCTAATTAAACAATTCTAAAATGCGAAGATAGCGCCTGTGTGGTCGAGGCTCCTGCAAAAACCAGACGAGCACGCCATTTGCGATTGTGATGATGCACGGTCTGCGCATGGAATGCCAATATAATTTCAGTTAAGAATTCCAAGTATAGAAAGGGCATGATTGAAAAAAGCGTGGGTGGTTAGCAAGGTTGTAACTGTACGATTTAGCAAATAATAGTCATAAATAAAAATAAACACTAAAATAAAAGTCAGGTAACAAAGAGGATCAAGACAGCACCACGTAGGTGCGAGCAAAACACACGTTAAAGAAGAGAGGGACGTAGAAGTAAGCCTTGTCTGTTGGCTTCTTGGGGTTATAGCTAGCGTTCACAAAGGCCATGTTTAAGGATTAAGTGGTTCATTAAATGATGCATTAACTATAATACAATAATCGACGGCAACAAATATGTTACCAGTCTAACTACAATGTTAAATTGCTGATAGAATGACCTAGTAATGACAAGCATAACGTCAAACATTGATCGCCATAAAAGCGTCTATGCGTTTCAAGCAGAAGGGCGATAGGAGTACGCAGGTGCACTTGTGTGGCTCAACAAATAAAAAACACAAAAAACACGATAGATGACATAGGTAAACATAGCTACAGGACTGGGAACAAATATAAAAGCCGGTACAATGCGTTGCGTGAAAAATGTGAAAAGTCCACCGAATGAATAGCATCTTCCTCGAGAACTCGAACATGTCATGAAATATTTCACACCAACAAGAGGCTATTGTAGTCGGCATCCGCATCATGCCAGCAAATGACCAAGAGACGAATTAAAATCAGGTCACATTATGGTGGGACAGTTTGTGAGTGTGTCTGTGTTTTCGCTTGTGTCCAACATGAAAGTGTTCAAATTAGAGAAGAGCAAGGATTCGCGAATTTCCCGTTCCTGGTGTTTATGTATATATACACATATATTGCCCGCTCCTGGTGTGTGTATATATATGAAGCCAAATAAAGCATAGGAGAAATTATTTGTTGTCTTTAATTGAAATGTAGCAATGACAACGTTCAGGAAGATGAAAGTGGCCGAAAAAAACACCTTGACCCTGGCAGGAGCGGAGATTGTGGGTCGGGTTACCACCCGCGGCAAGTTGTTTTTTTTTAGGCCGCTTTCATTTCCCTTTACCTTATCATTTCAACATTTCAATTAGAAACAACAAATTACTTTCCCTGTGATTTCCTTGGCTTAATTTTTGTTGACTTCAAGTGGCAGTGACTAACAAAACACGAGCCCCTCGGTTTCCCCCTGTTTCTTCTCGTTCACTGCACAGCGAGGATCTCGACTGCGGCAGGTTTGCGCGCCTAGATCTTGTCGAGATGTGGAACTTCTTCTCGCTGACTCACCATATAGATGCGCTCAGACCGATTCCCCCAGCGCCCGCACGCAACCGGCGCCTCCTCATACATTCAGCCATCAGGACGCTTCCCTCAGCACATACAGCACATTCAGGAAATTTCTCTACCTCAAAGCACCACCTAAATGTACTACTATATAGCTACGACGGCTCGCATAATGAGTTGTTTGCTTAATATAGTTGATCTATCTATCTATCTATCTATCTATCTATCTATCTATCTATCTATCTATCTATCTATCTATCTATCTATCTATCTATCTATCTTCACAGTGCCAAAGCATGTCGACGATAACTTATCGACACGAGTAGTATACTTCGTAAATTCTACTAGTGCGGCCATTTTATTTCTGCAGAAGCTATTACTTTGCCAATCATCTTCGGTGGTTTCTGTACGATATTGTGTAGCGTAAAACTTTAATTCGCAACTTGTATTGGAGCGAAGCGGTAGCATCAAGCAGGCGATGAGTACACGCATGAGCGCCGATCTATTTGCCCTCCTGAAGCATTCCCTCAAATTCTTTCACGAGCGTTTACTGTAAAACAGAACGTGTACTTTGAGAAGCTTACCGGAGAAAAAGGAGAACAATGGCTCATCAAGCAGAGCTTTCAAAGAAATGTCATCTTTCTTTGAATGGAAACCGGAAGCTGGGAACGAGAAACAGTGAAACAAGACTGACGAAAGCAATATCCACAACTGTATTTTTATAATCGAGTTACTCGGTAGTTGAGCAACAACACGGGCAGAAACTACGAGAGCGCTTCTTTCTCGCTGCCAGCAGTGCCCGCTTATGTTTGATTACAGAGTGAAACATCTACGCGAGCTCACCGCCTGCTCTAATACCAGGTTTTCGGTTTACGCAACGCTGAATGTCGACACGTGTCGGTTCCATTCCGATCTGCAAAACTCCTATTTATTTCATTTGTTTACCCTTCCTCTTCTTACTGATTTTGTTCCTTCAAATTCTGCTGGCGGGTGCCCGGCGTTTCTTTTGAGCTGGCATTTATCGATGCGGGCTACTATTGTGTGGTGCTCGGCGAGACTAAATAAAAGCTTTATCCAGCAGTAAAGATAGCTTCCGCTTCGAGACACACGAGGCCTGTCATTCGTATTCACCAGGCGCACCAAATTTTCTGAAAAGCAATAGCGATTATTCCTTCCTTTTTTGTCAACATATTATTATTATGTGTTTTTTTTTTCTCACGCGTAACGTCATGGTAGGTCATTGCTCGGTGCATCTAAGTACATTTCCGGCGGAACTATCGGTGTCTGTAGCAGGTGGCCCAATACGAAATAACGAAAGAAAATGAGCGGCCTTGGCAGTCTAACTGCTTAAAGTGCCGAGACAGCTGTCACCATGCGGTACATCATGCAAGCTTGTTTAAACTAAGTGAACAATGAAGCTGAACTGAAAGAGAATGTGAAGCATTTTAGATGTTTTAGTTATATTCATAAACGTATTTTTGCTTTACACCGCTCTCTAATATGTTCTTGGCGCCATAACTTCGGTTGCGGAAGAAAAACGTGTTCTTTACGGTATAGCAGACTTTTTCTTTTGTGCTGTGCGTCAGTTTTCACATGGGAGGGAGGGGCGCGTAAGTGCGCTGAGAGTTTTTTTATAGTGACCATATTAAGCATTTTTCACATGCATGATGTATTCAAAAAGCCTTCATCAGGCAAACTTCACATCGGACACATTTCATACACGTTAATCTGTGCGCTGTGCGTATACCTTGTGCTGCTTTTAGACAGTCCGTTTAGTTTTGGATATACTTGTATCCGGACTTTCTAAGTAAACTACAAAACAACTACACCAATGATTATAAGCAACAGATAGTTATCCTTGCTTCTACAACTCGAAAATATGTGCCACGTAATTGACACGATAGTAAATCAACCAATTTGGGGAATAAATTAAGCCGACAGCCATACTTGATCTACGTTTACAAGCAAATAAGCTTATATTATCGCACCTTAAGAAGTGGTCATATTAAGCAAAGCTTCTATAGCGTTCGGTATCATTTTATGCAATATGTTCCCGCCTCTTCGTCTCAATTACAGTGCGAGTTTCTCGAAGTGTGGAGCTTGGGATGGACGCTGCTGACATTCTTGGTTCCAGAGCCGTTAGGCCAGTTGCACAACACTACCCTGTCTGGCGAATTCGAGAACATTGGCCTGCGCCATGGTAAGTCGGCCTAGAGCCTATAAATATTGCACTAGCAAGAACGCTCGTTTGCTCCTTGAAATTACAAGACGGCTCGCACAACGCAAGAACACTCGTTTAGTACGCTTTCGGTACACGTTAAAGAACCACGGGTGGTCGAAATTATTTCCGAGAGATCCGTAATGGCATCTTTTCCGGCCCCTTTGTAGCTTTGGAATGTAGCTTTGGAACCCACTCGCTCAACCAATCACATAGTCGGCGGATTTGAGAGGCTGCATGGAAGCAATCATCAAAAGGACAGCGATTTGTGTCGAAATACATGTTCTCAAGAAATTACAAACAAGGCCCTTGAATTCAGTTTCTTCGTGCCTACGGACTTAAGAGTGCTGTTGAAGGGAGAACAAAGCGGTTTTTTCTTCCCCGAGGCGTAGGTCTAGTCGAAATTAGAAGAAACTTACGTTCTCAATATCCGCGAGTGTTTGGCCATTCTCTCCCATTCGCTTGAAGAAATTCTCGTTCCCTTCCATTCACGGCGATGGCTTAGCTGCACTTGAGCACGTATACGTATGCCTCGGGAACACAGTTAAACCGAGAGAGCAAAGAAAACAGGGAGGGGGGGGGGGGGGGGGGGGGGGGGACTACTATGCAGTCTCGCCTCACCTCGAACATTGCCGCTTCTTTAGCAAACCATCGTGGTGTGCCGCGAGACAGTCATTTCAGGAATGACCCGACGTTTGTGCGCAGGCACGAGTAAATAAAAGCGGGTGGGGAAGCGAAAATCTCTCCCAACCGCTTTTGCTCCTTGACTATCTGGCTTTGCCTAGGTACTAAGGAGGAGGAGTTTCTTTGCTCATTTCGTATGCGTTTGTCCCTAGGCGTGCCGGCATTGCGGCATTACAAGTTAATACGGCCGATGAAACTATTATCCTTACTTCGTATAGCTGTCTAATAATGTGTTATCGAAATCGATGCTTTGCCTTTTGGGATAAATTGAGACTTTTAATTTCAACTTCTCTCGAAGGGCGAAACAATGACAGCGATAGCAAGCACACGAGGCCTGAGCTGCATCGCCGCGTAAAGAGCCTCCTGGCCACTGCCAGGTGTTATAGGAATATCCGACGTGACGGTGATGGCGTATGTGGCGAAAGTTTACCCCCTCACCATTGAACAGATTCACAGTTTTATCTGTAAATGAGCATTTTATTTCCTGCTAACCCTTCCCGGCTGCTTTCAGTTCCAGAATGTTTTCAAGTGTATCGTAAATAAATAAGTAATAAGGCAAATCATTCCATGAAATCAGCCCATTAGAACAAACAGATGTTTCCGCAAGCTGTTTATTCACACAATCAACCACATCACGAAGTGTACGCTCAAATACTGCGTAATTTTTGCAGCGAAGCTGTCTGTGGCTAGGATCCGGGATTTTATGGCGTCCGCGCAGAAAAAGGTAACCGTCCGCACGGAAAAACTCTCTCCTATAAAGCTCTCCCCTTATAAAGTGAGAGTGAAAGAGCCAACAACAAAAGCAAACACATATCGCCGCTCGTGTCGGAGCTTGCTTTAACGGCCACCTGTGTCTTAAACGATATGTCTCTCGGTGAATGTATGACGTAGTGCGTGACGTAGTGTGCGCCGGATCAGGCGACCAAGGGGAAAGGCTTGGCTCCCCTGGGCGCTAACCGCGCGAACGCGCTTGTGCCGCTGCTCACGTAAGCGGCCCGTAAGCGACGAGCGAGTGCCCCGACGACGCATGATAGTGAGTCAGAGAATGCCGCAAAGCGCCTTCGGAGCCAAGGTGAAAACTTGGGAGATTTCAAGGGCGCGTACGCCAGGTTCCAAAGAGACTTTCTCCGTCGTCAAAGAGACTTTCTCCGTCGGGCTTGAGCTGCAACGTGTGCGACAGACTGTGGTTCGACAACGCCCTCACCAGTGTCGTTTCTAGTGTGTAGTGTCTAGTCTAGTGTCACCTTTCTAGTGTCGTCGCAAAGACCATGGCCCGTCTATCACAGTGACGATAAAGCCATCGTCACGTGCGTTACGAAATAAATGAGACGTCAAAAGAAAAAAACTATGTTATATTTATATAATGTGTTCTATTAAAAGTGTCTCTCTAAATATAACCTACGGTGATTTTATACAGCTTCACTGGTAAACCACCCTCACAGAGTAGAATGGCCGACGAATTTTTTTTGCTTGTCTCCGTTATCGTTTTTGTTATCTAGACATGCGCGACTGCAAGCATAAGGAAGCAGAGGCGTTACTCCATTCGCAAAGGTACTTTTCCCTTGAAAACGTTAGTAGATTTCATATAAGAACTTTCTAATGATAAACTAAATGAGCCATCACCCGAGCTTTGGGTACAATCAAATTGTCTCTTTCATTCATAATTGCACACGCGGAAAATACGTGTCATTCTATTACCCTGTAAGTACCAAGACCTTATAGTTATAGTGCCGTTCACCCCTCGATTAGGCGTATACACACGCGTCCCAAAAATACTAGCAAGATAATGCCACTTACCCGTAAAGCGCACATTTGGGCACTATATTTATCTTCATCTTAACTGAATTTTATATGGCGCTTAAAAACGCATTCATAAGCACTGTTTTATTATTCAATACAAAGAATAAGGATGAATACAGTATCAGGTAAAGCCGGACTCCATATCTGGAGCTACATTGGCCGTCGGTGCAAAGCGCTTTACACTGATTTAATCTAATGATGAACACTGGTGAACATTGATGAACAGTATTTCCAATGATCAACAGAAATGTAGTTGCATGAAAAGTCTAATGAAAAAAATCAGTGCTACCCATTTCGAAAACACAAAATGCCGCAAGATGGCTGCGCTTTATGCGCCTTCTAATCCAACGATAAAAATAACCTCTGTTTTAGCGAGAAAAAAAAATATGAGTAAGGTCAACTGAATGGTATGGTTAATTAAATTATCAGCACTCACCATAACACCGATGGCCAATAAAAAAAAACAAGAAAAAACATGTAAGTGTATTCGATCGAGAAGCGCATCAGATAGCACAGCAACTCTGCCGCATGCATGTTCAATAATACGCCACTGCGAAAATTTAAACTACTCGCGACGCTTCCAAATGCGGCCTATCAGAGGACATCACAAGCAAAATTACCATCATTTTGGCACAGCACATTCTCAGGTGAGAGATGACCACCGCATAAAAAAAATGAGAACCGCCACTATAGGAACAATCGTCGCCGGTCAACTCCAAGATCCAAAGCTATTTTCTGCGTTAGTTCCCCAAATAATAGCACGTCTAAGCGCAAATTCCTCTCAAAGGCGTTCTCTTTTGATACCAGCGAATGCCCAAATAAAACAGCGCAAGTTCCCGTGCTTCGATCTCAAACAAACAAAGCCCAGGCGGGTGCTGTGTGCCATTAACCGCGATCGAGATCGTGCGTATTCGGCGGGAAGTATTGAAATGACGGCTGAAGAGCACGGACTAGTTCGTTCCTGGGCAATCATGCCTGGCCGGAGCTAAATAGAATTCACAGCCGACGCACTCCCAATCCCTCTCTCCTGTCCTTTCCCAACCTCTCCCGGCCCCGCTGACGAAACGGACTCAATTCCGTAATCAGTTTCGCGTTGCGGTGTGCGCTGGCGCGCTTAGCTCGGAGCGGCTTCATTAACGAAACTGTGCGCATCTGGCGAACCTTAGAATCCCATTGTTTCAGAGGGGGGAAAAAAACTTCCAAAACGATCTCTGCGTGGACCGGTATGGGACAGCTCTAATGAGTTTAGCCACGGCTTTCGTATATAAGCACTCTTTGCCTCACAAGATATGAGTCCATGATTATGATTAACGTGATAGAAGAGCAAGAAAGAAAATCATGAACGGTGGCGCGGCTCGCAAATAAAAAGTCTGTTACAAAGAGCACACATACATCGAATATACATAGTATAAAAGAACATCACACTTTACTAATCACGCCCGTGCAGTACATAAAATTAAAGAAAATGAAATAGTTAAGCAGATCCCACGCACTGTGGAAATCGATGCATTTTGCTGGTAGATGGCTGGGCGCAGCATCGTTTGGGATAACGCAAAGCGTATCAGGAGGGCCAACGTGTTTGTCTGGTTCGGGCAGATATGTGTCTGACGTGAGCGTGTGTGTGACGACAGTAGGAAGATGACCGTGACGGCGATCGTGCTTGTGACGGCGAACGCAGAAATTCTACACCGGCCTTACGATGCGATTTACAGATTGTGATGTCATTAGGACTACGCGTTATATAATTGTACGTCGTAAAACGACGCTGACATTTGCACGCTTGTGATAAAACGTTAAAACGTGTTCGACTTGGGCCAATTATACAGGCGGTACAATTTTGAACAGCTTTTTCACAGCTTTATCTGCAACGACGAAAGGACTGGGGAGGGGGGGGGGGGGGGGCGCTCCCAAAATTAGTATAGTCTAATGATGTTTTTCACTGGTCAATCTCGAGCATGCAGGATTTCTCGCTCCGCGCCAGCGAATCAGTATTTTACTGGTCGATCTGGAGCAGGTTTGTGCTTTCCACTGGTGGTTTCGGATCAACTCGCTCCGCGCCGGATCGCTCTCACTTGACCCGCTGCCGAGGCGCGGATTCGGGCAGAAATGGGACGAGAAGCATAAGTCACTTCCGCCCGTTGCTGCATGGTCGGCGACTTCGGTCGCCATGAGAACGTACAGAGGGGAAGTCGGTTTGTTTGACATGTGCGCACAAACTTCCGGTGTGATCCACCATGGAGCATTTTGCTGTCCGCTGATACCGCTGGCATATTGCGATGAGTAAAATCCGACCACTCGCTCCAGGATTTCGGTGGCCGCTCCAACTCGACCAGTTAAAAAAATGTCCGACCATTACGATACACCCTGATGCGAAATTTGAGCGCAGCTGTAGACACGTACGCTTTAACGCGTTAAAGGCCCTGTGTCGCAGAAAATCTGGCGTCGGGGTCGGTCTCGGCATCCGCGGCTGAGAAAATCATCCCGAACCACCCCGACCACACAGGCCCTCCGCTTGGCGCAGAGGTGCTGGTGAATTAATTGAATTTCTCAAAGTAAGATCCATCAGGAAAATCTTAAAGCACGACCTAAACATAATCTGCAGACATGAGAGCGCCGGACTGTAATTTGAATATACGAAAAAACATAATTCTGTTACGAAGAAACTAAAAAAAAACAAACCACTTTTCCAGCATTTCTACCATTCATACAGTGGCGCACCCGGATAGGTACCTTACTTACAAACACACCATCCAGATGGCGCTCGCATCCTCGGCAGCGTCTTAACGGCAGCGTAAAACGGCAGCAGCGCGCAGAGGCGAAGGTGTAGATAAAAAAGCTGCAGTTGCCGGGAAGCCTGACAAGCATTCAGGGATCTTTGAATGCTATCGCCTTTCACTCCTAAAGGTGAAGCTTAAGCATCCTCCAAATTTTTCATTTCGCTATATGTTGAGGCAAAGAACTTGAGACCGAAATCACCGCACCAACTGGCAGCGGGCCAGCGTCGCCAGCGCCAGTATGGGAACGCTGGCATGATGAGCGGCATCGGATCCAGCTGTGCAAGCGATGAACGCGCGAGCAGTACGGGCACGAGCGCGTTCGCGCGGTTACGCCGAGGGACAGCAACGCTCAAACCAGGAACGGGCTCCAAAGACGGTCCTCTTGCGGCACCCTGCTTTCTTCTTCACCCTATCACCATACTCTCCTCCTCCGCTTTTCTCCTCACGTTCTCTTCCCTATCGCCGTCTTTCATCCCCCGCTGCGCTCCGCGTTCGCTCTTTCGTCATTCGCTGTGCTCGTTCGCTCGGTTAAGTCGAGGGACGCCGAGGCACGCCAACGCTCAACGCAGGGGCGGGCGCTAAGAGCTGCGCTCTAAAACACCATAACAGTGTCTCGAAGAGCGCGCTGCCACGAAGGAAGAAAGCGAAAAAAGTGCCACATGACTCACGCGACGAGCGTCTAAAAGACGCAGTTGCTTTTGCGCGAGATAAGTATGTGTGCGGTCGTGGCCTAACGCAATAAGAAAAAATATGGTTGTGGCCTAATGGTTTGATCACGGGCTACTGTGCTGGAAGTCAGACGTTCGATCCCCATCATCAGCCATCAATTTATTTTAATAAAGAGATCAGAAACGAGGCAGGACAGGAAGTACGTATACCTATACCTACCTAGCCACTGCAGAGTGCCTCGAATGAGGCAAACAATGCTTCGTAATAGAAAACGACTAAAATGAAGCAAGGATTTGCCCTCTGCGAAAACAAAGCCACGGACATTTTGCTAACGTATCCTGCTGCGCTTTCCATAATGTGACAGGCTTCCACAACTTGGCGCGAGATTATAGCCTTATGACGGAAAGCAATATCTGAGTTTAACATTCCAGAGCGAGAGAAAGACAATATTGTGGAGGGCTACTGTTTAATTTCGACCAGCTGGGGTTCTTTAACATACAGCAACACTTAGTTCATGAGCATATTTGCAGTCAGCCGCCATCGGAATGCGGCCGCCGTGGCAAGAAATGGAATCTGTGGCCTCTTATTCAGCAGGCCGCTTATCCGCTGAGTCACCATGGCGAGTGAACAATATTAAAGTGCTACTAAATAACGACGTGAACTTGTGGCTACTACAACATCACTGTCCATCACAGTCTTCGCTTGAGAGAGAAATAATCTTCGTTTTGATCATCCATAGCGCGGCGTGCCACCCATGTCGACGACGTCGATGCAAATTAAACTACCACAATCACAATTAATATGTCTGTCTGCCCGATAAGGTACGCTGCGTCCTTGTAGCGTCATGATTAATCTAGTCGCACTCACCATGGGCCATCTCGCACGATATACGTACCGTTGTAGCCGTGGCTGTTTCGCTCTTTAAACAGAATCGTGCGCCAACAATTCACGCACGTCGGTTGCGGTGACGTTAAAAACGCTGACAGAATACGCACGCAAATGGCAGTCAACATGATACTCCATTATTCTGAATACGGCATAGGACAAATTATTTTATGTGAATAGATTTTTTGTCGTTATTAAGTATGGAACAAAGCATAAAGTCATAACATGTAGCTATCGTAGCTTTATGATGATGTCACAGAAACTTCCGTTATTCTTAGCCCAGCCGAGTTAGTAGTCGCCCCCTTTCTAAGGTGAAAACGATAGGCTAGTAGTGCATTTATTGGTTCAACTGCTCGAGCGTTGAGCCAGCGAGCCAGCATCGCCGATGCAATGGCCACGATTTTGATGCGACGCCTTCCACTTGATTCCATGCCACTCTTATCGTCCACTGTTCACAGCCGGCTGATCCCATTGAAGAACACGGGCGGATTCTCGCAAAGTCTGAGTACTGAAAAAACGTTAAAACTGCGAAAAGCAATAGCATCCGAAAAGGCATCGATACAATAACGTGGCCCAGAAGAGTGTGTTGGAAAGTGTGAGAGGTTCCTGCGAGGGCGATTACCCCCGAGCATGTCCTCCATGAAGAGATCCATGGCACTCAGTACTCCACTCTACAGGGACATTTTGATGAGACTATAACACAATCAAGCCAATATTGTCTTCCTTTATCACGTGACATTTTTTTTTCAAACGTTTTCTTTCAGAATACAGCTTCTGTGTGATCGCACTGTTGGTTTTCCACCTACTTTATTTATTCGCTGCAGGAGGCCTGATATGGTCGAACAAGGTGAGTAAACGTGTTGTGTGTCACACTTCGCATGGCGCGCGAGCCACATTTTTCTTTATTGATCTTCTTCCGACAGTAACAGTGCTTTTCGCCTCTTACCGGTATCCTCGATTGATACACTCACTCACTATGCTGCCGTTCTCCTTTGCAGAACAACAAGGCCACGGCTTTTCCAATCTTTGTTTTTACCTCCGTCGTTACCATTCTTCTGAGCGTATCCATAACAATATACTTCTTCACGCAGTCCGAGGTAAGTGTGTCAAGTTATCATCATCATCATCATAACACAGCCTATTCAGTCAAACGGCACCAGTCTGCGAGTATTTGTGGCAGGAAGCGCAAACCGGAACAGAACGTGAGAAAAGCGGGCAAGACTGGCGGTCAAGGCTTTTCATAAGTCTGATCTTATCACCATTGTTGATTTTATTAAAATAAAACTACGAGAAAGAGATTTTGTCAACCTGTAATGAGGACGGCTGCTCCTCTTCAAGTAATAATAATATTCGTAATAATTAGCTAATTAGTCAATCATTTATTTATTTACCATGCCCCGGAACAACCATTTGGTCTGAGTGCTGGCGCACACATACATAAAAAAGAAAGAAAAAGAAAAAGAACTGCAGGAGAATGTAAATAAAACAAAACAATGAATAAAGTTAACAATCTTTAAAAGAAAAGTGTGTGGGTGCAACTTCCAGAACGGTGTAGGAGAATTTAATTATCTCTATAGTCTGTAAAGAGAGCCAAGAGAGCGCATACCCCACATTGCAAAGCGTTTAGTGTGAGCTGAAAAGTGTAAGGTATCAAAAAGTACATCGACATCATTGATCTCACGGACCTTACACAATCGTACGTAGGATTGGTGAAGGTCCGTGAGATCAATGATCTCAATGTGCTGTTTTGCGTGTGAAAATCATGAAATTGGTCTTAGCAAAACTCAAGGTAAGGTTATTATCTTTTCACCATTTAGATAAAGAAATCAGGTCAGACTGCAGGATGCGACAGTCATCAACAGTGTGAATTGCCTTAAAAAATCGTTATGTCATTGGCATATAGAAGGAATGAAGAATTCCGAATAGCGGGAAGAAGTTCATTAATAAAAAGTCACAGGCCTGCGCGGCACACGCAGCACAGTCACAGCGTAAGCTGGTGGAGCGGCTCAAGAGTATCTCCAATTTGGGCACCACGCACAACAGGGTCTTCGCGGCAGTCTGTTCGCCTCGTTTTGACGAGAGCGATCTGAACTGTACGCCGGCGTCGACGGCGAGCTGCGGCTTGTAATGCTCTCTGCACAGCAGTCTGCTGAGCCCGATCAAGCCTTACAACTACAACTTACCTCTCGGGCGCGCCGCGTTTGCAGGCACCTTAACTAGGTGGCGCCACCATACCGGCGGAGGCTCGGCAGCTCGGGAGCGCGTTGATTGCACGCCTCGTCTGAATCGCATATCGTCGTCTGCGCCTGCGGACGCTGCGTTGCAGGCATCTTACTTAGATGGCGCCACCATACTGGCGGAGGCTCGAGTCGTCTCCCCCTGCGTGCTTGCATTAAGGGTATTTTCGGTGACCCGATAGCAAGCGCTTGCGTGGCTCAGTGGTAGAGTATCCGGCTCCCACGCAGCGGGCTCGGGCTCGATCCCGGCGGGAATCGGGTACTTTTTTTCGCGTTTCCGGCGATAGTGGTTACGCGGCGGACGCCGGCGGCGGCATCATCGTGACCCGAAACGGCTATTGGAATGAGCCCATAACAGCTTACGCTGTAAAATTAAAAAGAGTGGTCCTAATAGTGATCCTTCAGGGACGCCGCTAGTTGCCATGTAAAAATAAGACGTTTGGTCATTGACGTTAACATAACATGATCTATCAAAAAGATAACTGCGCAAGGGATTTACAATTGACGAGTCAACACCAAAGTGCGTAAGCCTGAGCAGAAGCAGTGAGTGGCTGACTACATCAAAAGCTTTGCTGAGGTTACAATAATAATAATAATAATAATAATAATAATAATAATAATAACATAAGAAACGTCATACGTTCGCGAAATTGAGAGCGGAGTTAACTAATGACCGTAAGTGAGGCCGGCATGCAGTGCTAGACACATTGAAACATACAGACGCAAAAGGCCAGGGCTGGTTGCATGGCACACTATACTAAGTCATCACACCCGTATACCGAGTTGCAAACATGCACACGAGGCCGCGATGCGGTCTGAGATGAACAGGCGCGCAGAATAGGAAAATAAATAAATGAATAGTATACGTACTGCAACACAACACCTCACCCCAGGTTCGCCTGCGCGCTTCTTGCAGTATTCGCCAAATGACCCGGATTTCGACCATATATATATAGTTCACATCATAACCTGCACGTGTCGTGATACTGATCTCACTAATCTCTTAGTTCTGACACCAGCATTGGCTACACCGCGCTCTAGTAGCAGGCCAGAGCGCGTCTCCTGAACACGCACACCGTCCGCGCTCTATCTTCGAAGTAATCTTCGACTGGTGCAAAGCTTCGGCAAACCGAGATGGCTGATCGTTTCATGTGCGCTGTCTACCCGCATACTTAGTATTGAAGGTCACTCAATCGTCAAGTTTCATAGATGCGTTCGCTCCCCGAGGCCGGCGCTCTTCATCATTGCCAGCATTGTGACAGCGATTGTTCGTGTTCCTCGAGTGAGATCTCTCCATGTTTGCCTGAGCGCGCATGACACCACGCTTGCTAATTGAGTGGGTAAGCGAATGTTTTTAGTGCAATTTATACAGACAATAAAACTACGAACCTTACTTCGTGTAGTTGTCTAATAATTTGCACTGGCTATGAATGCTTAGCCTTTGGTCGAAACAGACACTTTTTTTTCTTCGTTGCTTTGTTTTTGCCTTCCGAGCATTTTTATCGAAAAAAGGTTAGCCCCTTGCTCGCCCCAGACGGTTAGCAGACGACTGTCAGAAGACAAGGGGTCATGTAACGATATTTATACGATCTTTATATGACACAGGACTAGACTAGACATGAGGTTAATGCCGACGTGTTGACCTAGCAACATGGCCACATCGCATCTTTCTGTCGCCATCACACTTTACATTTTTTTACCATATTTCCTCTATTTATGCTGTTTCCTTTTCCCAGGGCAAAGTAGCCGGCCAGAAGGATCAGGCTGAGCTTTCTGATTTTATGCAAATAAATTGTTTCTATCTATGGAACATGGAAAGGTGTATGAAATTGTTTCGGTCTCTTTCACTTCTGCCGTTCATTCTCGCACATTCTCACTCGGATTACGGCGAGCAACTTCATATTTATTGCAGAGTGCATGAATACATTTGTTCCTAAAATGCCTAACATTTATTCCGCTGATTTCAGATGATTTTCACGTACTTCTTTGAACCGAAAAACGAGGCAGCATTGGCTCACTTCCTCATCTTCCTCTACTTCTCTCGCTACTTCTTCTTCGGCTGGATTGTCAAGGTGAGTGCTCTTCTGACCCGTCATTTCTGACTGTCTAAAGCATAAGCCTTCCGCATGAAGCAATGCTTACAACTTTCGCCGATGTATGGAAGGCAGCATACAAAGTCTCATGCCACTGTTTCTTTTCTTTTTTTTTTTTTTTTTTTTTTTTGTGAAGGCAATGCTAAATGACTAATGAAAGTGTATTGCTCGTCAGGTTAGCTATTGTGTTTTAGAGGCACGCTTTACGCGAATATTGCGCACATATTTGCTCCTTGTGAACGCTGCTGGCGAACCCTTAAACCACGACATGCTAAATTTCTGTCTTTTGCCATGCAGTAAAAACATATGTGCCTACATTTTACGCCGGCTGATATATGGTTTTTGTGTGGGTGTATATTTGCATCATGGAGCAATTTTTTTTTATTCCTTCATAAATAAAGCTTGCTGCATGTGTTCAGATAGACGCTTCTCCGTTAGTCAATGGTCGCGTTTCTCTATAACAAAGAACCAACTAAAAATATATTGTTAGTTATCAGTTATGAGCATTATACGAACAAGTGCAGCTACGTCAGGGGTACGGGCGACATCCCCCTCTCTCTCTCTTCGTTGCTTGTGCATTCTAACAGCGGAGCTGTTTAGGCCGGCGGTAAGTCCGTGATGCGTCGGAAAAAATGTGGGCAGATCCTGGCGTTATTGCAGAAAGGGTCCAAGCACTATATATTGCACATACCCCTGTGAACTAGTGAAGCTGAGCCTGGCTAAGTCTAGCTATGCATGATTGGGAATACTTGACCTTATTAAGTCATCGATAGCCAATCGATAATTGATCAATAATCAATAAATTCCGGAAAATGCTGGGGATGACTTGGTAGGGCTTAGCCTAGCCCAAATACGCGGCCTCTACACTGCGATAGTCAATCAATAGCTAATCAATAATCGATCAATAATCGAATAAATTCCGGGAAATGCTGGGGATGACTTGGTAGTGCTTAGCCTAGCCCAAATACGTGGCCATTATCTTGCGATAGTCAATCAATAGCTAATCGATAATCGATCAATAATCAATAAATTCCGGAAAATGCTGGGGATGACTTGGCAGTGCTTAGCCCAGCCCAAAAGCCAGGACTAGCTAGGTGTCCATCAGCTCCGCTGTCTCTTTAGCATTGCACCTCCAGTACAAGCTACGCAATTTTTTTTTTTTAATCTCCGGATTCACAGACAAAAGCACACAAATTCACAGACAAAAGGAAGCAAACTTTAAGCGCGAACCGAGTCGCTTACACCTAAATATAAGCATAATAAAACATAAATAGGAAAAACTAAGCTGTAGCTCTCCTTTTTGTTAGTCTACTCCAGGATCTTTTCTCAACGGCATAAAAGAGACAAAGGTCTTAGATTTGTTATTCTTCGAGTTTTGTGCTTGTGTCGCAATACTTCAAAATCCCGCTTCTTCTTCCGCTATAGTTAGGTTGGATTATAAGCGCTTTTCAACGTCGTGTTCTTTCTTTGTTGCGTCTCCGTACTCTTGTATCGCTCGCTGTGGGCGCCAATTAGCGTCAACGTTCGCGTTGTCAAGAGAGTTGGCGAGTTGGCGGCCCCGAGTAAGTTTCATCCCTCTAAAACAAGCTGAAGCCACCCGTCTTACGCAAAAGCTTTCATTTCAGTAGAGCGCTCAGAGTGAAAAAAAAGAGAAAAAAAAAAGACTGTAGGGTGATGCGAGTGCCATATCCTCAGACATCCCACGTGGGTATGCATCACCCGCGGTGATTTGTTAGTGGCTTTGACGTTGCGCTGCTAAGCACGAGGTCGCGGGATCGAATCCCGGCCGCGGCGGCCGCATTTCCATAGGGGCGAAGTGCAAAAATCCCCGTGCACCGTGCACTTTGTGCACGTCAAAGAACTCCAGGTAGTCGAAATTAATCCGTTACGGCGTGCCTCATAGTCAGGTCGTGGTTTTGGCTCGTAAAACCTCAGAATTAAATTTTTTGGGGAGACATATGCGTCTTGCTTGAATCAAGAATAGTTGAATCAAGAGCAGTTGAGCAGCACTCTTCACTCTGGAGGGCCCAGACGCTGCACTAACTTTGGGTAGTACTTGAGTTTATAGCTAACAATTCAAGTCAGCCTTTAAAAGCATTAGACTTGGAACAAGTGCGAAGGAATCAAATGACGCATCAGGCAGTTCATGAAGGCGACAATACGTCGTTCACGAAGTGGCACCGTGGGGAGAATACTTTAGAAAAAGTTGCAGTGGGCCTCAAGCCTTCTTTTCGCAAAATTTGCAGATCAAACATATTTTTTTTCGAATAGCGTCTTGTTCAAAGTAGACACGTTTAAACACCAAGTGCACACAATCAATCCTTGTAATGCGATAGGTAGAGCGCACCGTAGCACACGGTGCTGCCGCAAACGATTTTCCTTCGAGGTCGAGACTCCGCCAAGTGCCTTGGGAGAACCGTGCGTTTTGGGGTCGGGTTTGTGGGCAGGCGGAGCGGAAGGAGCGCTACGCGAGAGAGAAAAACGTGAGCCGAATGTCAGCTACGCTTCTCGTGACAAATCGTGTTTCACGCGTCAAGCAGAAAGCATAACGACCTGCCTCGCGGGATTGCGGCAGCCGCGCACAGCAATGCGCCATGGCCTCGCGCCCTGCAGTCGGCGCGCGCAATCCCTTCTCGAAGAGGGAGCATTACGACGGGCTGCGCTCCACAACGCCTCCCCGTTGTACCTCCGTATAGTGCCGTTCGATGCGGCGAATGCTGCCACCGGAATGTCCAAATGCCGGGAATGGAACGCTTTCCAAATACTTGTAACCACAAGCAGTGAGGAAGGCAGACACCGGTGTCGCAACTTGATATATCGGCTTCCCAACCTTCTGTGTATGTTCCTATTGTGTACCATAGTTTACTTCCTCGCTGTCATAGCACAGGCTCGCCTTGGGCGAGACAATTGCAGTGCATTCAGCAAGGATCTTTACCACGCTACAGCTTACCCTTCAGGAAAAAAGAGAACGTGAGACTTGTCCTCCTTGTACTTTTCCAACTGTACCAGCAAGAAATTCCATCGAGTGGGCGCACCGGACAGGACACTTGCGGCCGCTGCGCGATCCTGTTTTTTTTTCCTTCTTTTTCCTCTTCGTATAACGTTAAGAAGCATTCTGAACATGGCAGACTGAATAGCCATATGCGAGGACTGTAGCGCTTCAACTTGAACACACTGCTGTCATAAGAAGAGCAGGGACTACATTTCTCAATGCAACCACGCGAGCCAGACGGATTAGAATCGTATTCGGATTAGAATCGTAGACGGATTAGACGATTATAATTAGAACCTTCAGCAAACGCCTCACACAGACTTATCCTAACTGCTGCTAACATATCGCTTTGTACTTCGAGTGTTCAACTCCCCGTTACCCACCGCAGTAACTCACAGACTATGGCGTTCTATTGCAGAGCACGAAGGCGCAGGTTCTATTCCGAATCGCGGGGCCCCTGGTTGCGATGCACGCGTATTGCAAGAACGCTTGAGGTGGTCAAAATTTACCCGCAGTCCTCCTCCATTACAACGTCCTTCATAATAAATCCCGCTGCGCAGCTGCCGGAGGTTGAACCCCACATTGCATTTAATTCCATGTTAACGCGAAAAAAAAAAAGACAGCAGTTTTTGTCTTTTACTCAGAAACGGGTCCCAACTTTCAATAAAATCTTCCAGTCTGCGTCCCCTGCCGCAAGACATATCTAGCTGTGCGTCTGTGAGGCGTGGATGCTGACGCCGGTTAACACGCATTGTAGCATACCTGAGCGCGCCTAAGTGCACCCGTCTAATCACTGAACACCAGCGCGTGGAGAAAAGAAGCAGCCCAATTCGTCGCTGTTTTCTAGTTGAACATTTGTCGTGGATTCCTATGCGCAAGTACTAGAATGCTGGCTCGCCATTGTTTCTTATTTACTTCCTGTGCCTTGTGCAATTTATGTATTTTCATAAGACAAACGAACGGGGGCTCTGGAAAAGCCAAAGACATAGGTTCACAACGTTTCCAATAGCCTAAAATCAATCAATTAATCGGCTGAATTGTGGTGGCGAGATCACATATTGCATTTACGCATATGCGTGCTGCTTATATAAATGTTAATGGAGGACCCTGGGAAGAGCCCTGAAACGATTTTTATGGTTTTGGCCGAATGCGTCGACTGGCTAGGGGAAGGTTGCGTGAACATTCTAGACTAATTTGCGTAAACCATGTAGGTGACGAACAAATTTTAAATATTTCGCATCCCTGGCAGTCGAAGCGATCGATACCGATACCTCAACGGGCGTTTTCCCCCGCCTCGTACGTGACAAGAAAAGGGGCGTTTTCTCCAGCCTAAGTGACGTAAACAATGACGCATCCATTGTATGCGCAGCTCCGCCTCGCCTATATACAATGGGTGCGTCATTGTCACTCATGCGAAAGACTTCACTGCCTCTCGTGTGACGTCATATACGTCTGTGCGCACACGTATCTGTGTGCGTTAGAGAGGGAGGGGAGTAAAACGTTTATAAACGAAAATTGGGAAGTGTCGTGTCGGGCAGTATAATGAAGGGTGGGGTGGGTAGGAGGAACGCGATGAATGTTGAGAACCGGGCAAAGATGACGGCTGCTCGCGAGGCACTGTATGGCTATTATCGCGCTATAAGTATTTTGAAAACATTTCAGTGGCGATTCAGCGGTAATTAAATGCGAGAGAAATACCTTAGCATTACGTCACACCTCTTTGAGGTCGCGGATAAACCAATTTGAGGAATAAACCACTCCCATGACGTACATTATTTATATATTATTCACTATGTACGTATCATAAGAAGCCAACAAACAATGCCACCAAGGACAACATAGGGGAAATTACTTGTACTTACTAATTGAATTAAAGAAATGATAAATAAATGGAAGTGAAAATGGATGAAAATTCACAGCATATCCACGGGGTGAATGATGATGAGTGGGCGAAGCTCCGGTGGGAATCATCGGATCTCCCGCTTAAGGGGACGCTAGCACAAACGCGTTAGAAACGTGCAGTACTCTCTAGTAAGGGGAGCGGCCACAGCGTCTTACGCAGCCATTTACACATGCCGAAACGTGCACCGCGTTTGCCGACGCCATCACATGACTGCTGAGAGAGTATACCCCCCGTATTCATAAACGCTCCTCGACTTGAACTTGACTTGCCACCGCCTTGGGCAGCGCGTTCGAAACGCGTTGAAGGTAAGGCGGAGAGGCCACAGCGTCTTACACCAGCTTCTTACACGGGCCGTAACACGCTAGTACAAACGCGTTAGAAACGCGCTAGAAACGCGGCCTTTCGTTAATGTTGGGTATTTATTGCCATCGTGGTGCGTGTGTCTATGTGCGCTTCGTGGCGTAGTGGGCTAACGCCGCGCGCTCGGAAGCGAGGGGTCCCTGGTTCGATTCCGCGCTACGGACACAACTTCGGAATTTTTTTTCTCATTTTTCTCAGACTGGTTACACACTACTACTACGACGACGGGGACGGAACGGGTGCCGCTATAAGTAGCTTCGCTCCTAAAACAACTGGCCGCAGGTGGGAAACGCAGGGTCCCCACCCTCGGTTCCCTTTCTTCTCGTTCATACTATATACGTGACCGATTTCCCGCCCTTCAGATACACTTTTTTTTTAACACGAAAGTGTTTTATGCCGGGGTCCACCAAGACTTCACTGACGTATTTCCGTCACGGAAATACGTCAGCTTACAATGTACACGAACATAATACAAAGAAAGAAACCAGAAGAAAAAGTTCCACAAACATGCAAAATCTGGAAATCGAACCCACGACCTCTCGGTCCGCGACGATAGATCGCCGAGCGTTTAACCCATTGCGCCACAAACGCATTTGCAGAGAGCTACACAGACGCGCCTTATATATCTAACACTCCTCCGTGTACCCGCGCTCTTGCTCGGGGCGGTGCCGCCGCCTACGAGCAGAAAAGAGAAGTACTGCATTATGACACTAACGCGCACCGACAGTGAACGCTTCGGTGGTCTCAGCACTACGACGCCTCGATGCCAGCATTCGAAGGGACGCTGGCATCAAGAAGCACTACCAACGCCACCTAGGTGGCGTTCACCGTACTCAGCACAGCGGAGCGTGGCCTCCGCAATTAGCTCTGAAAATGTTTCTGAAGTTGATCGCGGAGGCTGCAATTACGACGCGCTGTACGCGCTGATTTGACTCGGTGACGATTCAGTTACGTGCTTTGTCTTGCGCGTTGTATTAGTGTGTCAGTTACGTGCTTCGTCTTTCGCGTTGTGCTAGCGTGTGCAGCGTAGTGCAGCTTCCATATGCACGACGGTTGCTCATGGTCATCGACGTTGGTAGTCGTGATGGAGGAGACGTGCCACCAGGCGTCAGCGTGGGTGCATCAACGCCTAAGGGCGCTTTAGCCACAAAACACCAATAGACATTATATATCAATGTGCAATAAACATTACACTACTTCTGTGAAGACACGTTTCACTTTCGTGTTCTATACCGATTCCTATATAAGAGGGATCAACCACATTTTTTCACTTTCCTGCCGCACTGTCTTGACAGCAATGCACAGTATTTTCGCCTCAAGGACGTCGGTAAACCAGTGCACATTTCCCATGGCAGCAGGCGCATGTTGGGAGTGTATACTGT
Organism: Dermacentor silvarum; assembly: GCF_013339745.2. Lineage (NCBI taxonomy): Eukaryota > Metazoa > Arthropoda > Arachnida > Ixodida > Ixodidae > Dermacentor > Dermacentor silvarum. Next base: position 26,345,848 of record NC_051157.2, read on the forward strand.
AGTCAGTTCATGCTTTAGAAGGCGCCAGTGCTGCACCTGAGCTTCGCGTCAAGCTAAAAAAAAATTAAATTATAGGGTTTTACGTGCCAAAACCAGTTCTGATTATGAGGCACGCCGTAGTGGGGGACTCCGGAAATTTGGACCATCTGGGGTTCTTTAACGTGCACCTAAATCTAAGTACACGGGTGTTTTCGCATTTCGCCCCCATCGAAATGCGGCCGCCGTGGCCGGGATTCGATCCCGCGACCTCGTGCTCAGCAGCCCAACACCATAGCCACTGAGCACCCACGGCGGGTAAGCTCGCGATGGTCGCAATAACAAGATAGAACACGTCGGTACGAAGAAAGCATATGGTAAGAAACGCAGGAATCTTACCGTCCAAACATATATGTCGACCGTACACAACACCCGCGTCACCGGGCAATCTAATGCCTAGAGGTCGAGGCATAACCATAGTCGCGCGGAAGTCCATTTCTTTAAAGGCGCAGGCAGCTGCTTGAAAGAACGGTAATATTTAATTAGGTGCAGCTTTTATTAAATAGTTGTACTACAACAAATATTTCATAATATGAGATTTTATGTGTGGATCAGACAGAAAACGGGCATAGCGGATATTGTAGTCGCCATTAAGAGAAAGAAATGAAGCTGGGCGGGCCATTGTAATGCGCAGGATGGACCATTAGAGTTACAGAGTGGATATCAAGAGAAGGGAAGCGCAGTCGAAGACGGCAGGAAACTAGGTGGGGTGATGAAGTTAGGAAATTTTCAGGTGGAAATTGGAATCAGTTAGCGCAAGACAGGGGTAATGTGGGATCGCCGGGAGAGGCCTTCGGCCTGCAATGGACATAAAAATAGGCAGCTGCTGATGATGATGATGATGGAATCTTTCATAATATGAAATTTTTATTCTAGCACAGCTATAGTAAAATCTGTAAGAAAAGTTTGTTGCTTGAGCTATGATCGGCGTTTTATAAGCTAGCCAATAGCTTAGGTGCGACAAATGCTGTTTCAGAGACGTTTTCAAAATAGGATACTTTCTGCCCTGAGACAGGGTCCTGGACGTGCTCTTGGCAGCTTAGTTTGCTGCCCCCCATATTTAAGTGTTCTTCATTGTCTCTAATCCCCGTCACGCACATCCTATATATATATATATATCCCATATAAGTACATTGTAGTTTCCTTAATAAAAAAGGAAAGTGCTCAGCCCAAACGGGTTCTCTTTCACGGGAAAAGGAGAGAGAAAATTGGGCAATTTGCTGACGCCGCCGAGGTGCGCCGACCACTCACGTTGCTTGCACGGGGACGCGTGCCGTCGGTGGCAATGCTGATCGACCCGCCATCCAATGAAGTTCGGGGAAACAAAGTTTTGGCTGACAGGCACGCTTTTCATCAATCTCGTTTATTTTCTTTACTTAAATTGAATTTCCAACAGTTGCTCTCGCTTCGCGCTGACGGGAAGCGCAAGAGTGGAGTGCTGCAGTGAAGAGCAAAAAAAAAATTAAATACGGACCCTGCGAGCCCATCAGCCCTTGGACTGGTTTCAAGCCGTTGTGGAGATGGCAGCAGCGATGAACGCTTTGAGCTCCAAGCGGTAACGAGGTTCGCGGTAACGCTGTTACCGCGGGGTCCGCGCGCAACCGTTGCCGTGGGGTGTTACACTAAACGGGGCCATCAGAGTGAGTTTAAGCGGCTGCCAACCAAGCTCCTGCCATTCAAATGCCGCAAAAACGTTTGTCGCTGCTTACATCTCGGCGCGCTAGATATCTGTGGCAGCTCATGCAGACCGCCGGAATTCTAAAGCCCAACTTACATCCACGAACTGCCTTGCCAGTCACTCGGTTCACTGACAGTGGCTCAAAAAGAAATCGCCCTGCTTGCATGGTGGCCGTTTCCGTTGCATTGGAACTTCTCTAACACTTTCATAGAGGAAACCTGTAGACATTTCCACCGTATCCTCATTCTGATTTCCAGAACTAACGTGTAACCTATCGCAGGCTTCTCTGGCGGGAATGCTGTACACCGGAAAAATGCACGACTGCCCTATGTAGTTCCTGGGAACATTCAAATCACTCTGCATTAGAGTGCCTTGTAGGAACATAAACATTACTATCGCGCCTCAAGCGTATTTACGCGAGTTGACTCATACAATCTCAAATATTGCTTGCCAAGACCGCTGACATTTACAGTCCCCTTTCTCATGGCTTCGCATAATGCGCGTACAGAGCATTGCACGATATCATCTCGTTTTCGCTAAAACACGCGTTATTACAGAATACGATTCTACTTAATCGTCTAGCTACGAGGAATAGCTAAGTAGCAGAGTTCGTAATATTCCCTGCGCCTACCGAAGCTGCGGCTGTCATGATTCTCCTCACTCCCACGCCACTGACCGGTGGCTAAGCAGCACCGAAGCCCCTAGCGAGCGCTAGGCGGTAACACCGCACACTCGCCACCCCGATGCTATTTCCTTTTGTCTGCCGTTCGTATCCCGTCCTGGTGGTACAGATGCGAACGACCTTATACGGGTGCATTAACTTCGCGTTAGTGAGCGCAATAGCGAGGAAGAATTTCTTTATAAGAGCACGTCATTTGCCACTCGAACAAACAGAAAATCAAATGGTCTACAGAGTAACATGTAATCTGGAGCAGCTACGTTCATCTTCGTTCGCCTTCCATTGAAATTTTCCACCCTAACACTTGAGAGTTGATTATTCGAATGGTATCAAAGGCTGCAACAGATATCATAGAGCAATAAAGTGCACCAACATTCCCCGATTTCGTAGTTCGCGCCGTTTAGCTACGTCGCTATACATTTTACTTTTTGTACTCGTGGGGTTCCGAAACAGCGCCGTGAGCGTTGTGTATGTTGAGCAATTACTGCGAACACTGCAGCACAAATTATGTATAGCGAGCTCTTAATATTACGCGAACTAACTCTGCATGGTGAAAAGGAGGGACGTGGCTGAACTTGCCGACAAAATAGTAAAGAAAACGTTAGTTTCGTAGCCGCGGTCATATCAATTTATTTTCTTTTTTTTAATTTTTACCTCACTTTTAGCATGTATGTAAACTGTAAAGTAAACCAACAATGTATAAATAAAGCCGCAACAATATTTCCGTATCACTATTTATTCGTGCAGTCAACTTTAAAAAACATGTTCTGGACGGGAAGCACTGCAACGTTCCGTGTCCTCCAAACAAACTAAGAGCGCCTATTCTCTCTTTCTGAATTATACGCACATTTTCAACGATGTTTTCACTCCCTCGTTCGGCAGACTTTATACAGTACGATAATGCACCGTGATGACGAGCATTTTTTTTTCCTTTCTTTATTTGAGCCGCACAGTATCGTACACGTATACAGAAGTCTATATAGGGGCGCGGCAAGAGGCAGTTTTCTTGACTGGGCTGCGTCACAAACACACACGTTACACAGTGTACATTCCGACAGGCGAGCGCGAGGCTGAAAAAGGTTTACGAAACACAAGCTTTAAACAATGCCATCTCTTTCTCTCTCTCTCTCTCTCTCTCTCCCACTTTCTTTTGTGAGTGGGTGTATATAAACGCGCTTAACACGGAAAATGCCGGCGCACGAGTTCATTTCATCGCGCCCGCATGCTTTCGATTCGGCGTTCACACAAAGTTACATGGCGGAACACATTCGATCGGAGCTAAGCCAGCATTGTGCGCGCACAGCAGAATCATCCAACAGGGGAATTGTTTGGACAGAATTATCGCTTCAAAAGAGACAGCAATTTCGAGAGACTGCCACACGTAACATATTTCCAAATTTACAACATATTCTTGGCGCTGCGTTGCCGAGTGTATTTCACGCCGCACTATATACACACTCGTGCGGTAATCGCGATGAACTTGCGTTTCACGTGGCTGCAACCTGACGCGGATGCCACGTCGAGCGCATTCGAGCGTTTTAGCGGTGACTACAAGCGAACTTAGTGCGACGCAAAACTGGTGCGTCGGAGCCGTGTCGAGAATGTATACGCTCCAGGCGACTGACGCTTGCTTGGATGTGCAGTTGCGCACTGGTAATCTCCTTGCTTTGTCTGATCCCCGCTTCATTTGAACTCCTCTAACGCTTTCGGAGTGGAAATGTGTAGACATTTCCTGCCGTACCCTCATTCTTATTCCCAGAACTAATGTGTAACCCTATCGCAGGCTTCTCTGGCGGGAATGCTGTACACCGGGAAAATGCATGCCTGCGATGCATTTACTGGGAACATTCAAAACGCACTGGCAATAAAAGAAGAAATATGTTTTGTTACTCCGGGTGAACAGACCCAGGAGCTAAATGCATAATTTAGGGCACTGTTGTCTCACTACGTTATTTTTTGCACACTTTATTTGTGCTGTCATATCGTAACTTGAACGACGTTTGACCAGGCTTAACACGTCCAATAGCGTAACAGCAGCGCGCGCGATGCTCTAAAAAAGAATAAAAAAAGCGATCTTGATTATAAGGGGATTCCTTTTTATGATTTACTATTTCTTTTCATTTAGTTTGAGAATTTGCAAGCTTGATGAGATAAAAAAAAACAGGCCACCATGACAGGCTCGTTTGCCAGAGCTTGACCTTTTTTCTAAATGATATCGGAACATTCACTCTCTATACTCAATAAACTTTCCGTGCACTTCGAAACACAATTATTTCATGCGCTCCCCTTTGTAATTAAACAGTTCACGAACTAAGCATAGTTGGCCGGTGCATTGAGATTCCGGCAGGCAGATGGTAGGGCACCTCAGTTTAGGTGGATATGAAAGGCCGTCGCTGCTGCCACTTTTATTGTGTGATGTTCCTGTGTAGGTTATTGTGTATGCCCCTTATGGTAACAAGTACTTCTCCCATTTTTTTTTTTTTTTTGCATGTAGCTGGCTATCGTGATGTGCGTGCACAAAAGAAAGGAAGAAATTGACAGCGAGAAGGAGAGCATCGAGATCCAGACCGCCGTGGACAAGGCGTTCAAGGTGACCACTTAATTCTTGCTTTGAAAAACTTTCTCACGCTGACGCCACTTATTAATTCTCGCGAATCCTGTCGAGAAGGAACAGCGGATGTCACTAAACTCTAATCAGCACGTGCTGAAGACCTCAGATGAAACGTGAACACGTACATGAATAAGCGTGGTACACGACCCTTAAGGAAAATTACGAATGATTACTTTGACCGGTTTGAAGGTCTAGTGTCTACAGTTCGTGAGTGTGCACGGACTTGAAGTGGAAGTTCAGAGAACAAATCATCCGTAGCACACACATTTTTTTTCTGCATAGTATTCACATTGTGTTCCCCCAGTCGCGCTTCTCGTGTAAATAAAAACCCTTACATGGCCCGCACATGAAGCATGTATAAGAAGCCCGCCATGCCGCCCACGCTGAGCCCGAAGTCGTGGCTTCGATCCCCAGTTGCGGAGGTCGCCAACCGGTAGGGGTGGTATGCAAAACGTTCATGTATCAGGCTTTAGCTCCACGTTAAAGAAAACCGAGGTGGTAAACATTAATCGGAAGCCCTCGGCTACGGTGCCTTTCACAGCTCCTGTTTTACAGTGGGACGCTAAATTTCATCAACAAATCTTATAAAATAAATCATCGCATAAACCGAGCACACCATTCGATCGAACAACCAACAAATTGCTCACGCGAAGAGTAATTCCTATAACTGATTCAGGAAGTGGCCAGTATAGACGAAGACGTCGGTCAGCTAGAAATACAGGTCAGAAATTAATTATCCTTAAGATGAAGCTTTGGTTCGGGGGCTCCTATCTAAATACATGGGAAACGGGAACTCGTTTTTCTCAGCAGCCATTTCACCAAATTTGAATATGATTGTTGCATTTAAAGGGAACAGTTAAAAGCCACTGAGTTTTTGAAGCGGATATTCGAATTAGGTTGTCCATCGTTTTTAAAAAAATGTTTTTCAAAAATTGTACATTTTCGGGAAACGAAACTATCGAGTTACAACTAACTCAGCGATAAAAAATAGTATCACAATTTTGTAAATACTATCTAATAGAACATCTCAAGCGGACAAGAGAGAGACAGAAGAAAGGGTAAAGGCGGGGAGGTTAACCAGATGGGAAGATCCGGTATGCTACCCTACACTGGGGAGAGAGCAGAGGTAAAGTGACAGTAGAGATAGAGAAAGAAAGAAGCACGGATACACAATCACAGTCGGTCACTGTCACCACATACTGCCACCGCACAGCACAGTAGCACTTACAGCCCTATAAACATCTGCTCAGGATACAATTGATGTATTACACATGGCTCATAAGTACACCCCTAATATGTTAGTGGGACTTTCGCAAGATCATTGTAAACATTGTAACAAGTTCACGTAAATATAAATTAATTTATCAAATTTGTCCGCTTTGGACGTTCTAACAGATTCAATGTACTGAACTGCGACTTCTGCTCTTGATGCTGAAACACGGATTTGTAAACTTCCGAGCTTACATATATATAATTTTTTTCAAACTTGCCAGTTCTTAACCATTTTTGTAAAGAAATACAAGCCCTAAATCAACATTCCGCTTCCAGCAGTCACTAGAAGGGAGCACATTTTATTAAATCAGTCTAGGGGTTGTCTCAGAAAAGCATTTATGCGTTTAACATGTATTTGAATAGGCGGCAACAGAGTTGGGTCCGAGCTAAAGCTTCATCTTAAATAGTTTCCCGAAGGACATTGCACCTCTGCGCAGAACGTGTTCGATCCTGAACCGGAAGAGCCTCACGTGCGTCCTGAAGTCATCCCCGAGAGCATGCGGCGCATTCCTAGGGTGACGGCCGTCGCCGCTGGAGCAGCCGCACGAAATGAACCGGAGGACGCGGCGCCACGGAGCCAGCCGGCTAACGGATTCCTGAACCGTGCCTACGAGAGAGACAGTGGAGAAAGGTACGGGCCGAGGTATACACGCACTCTGCTGACCTGTGGGTGCAGTATACGCAGACGCGAGTTCTGAAGATGCGCACTGCGTGGCCTATGGAGGCGTTAAAAGGAGAGAGAGGGAGAGATAGAGTAAGGGAAAGGAAAAAAAAAGATTTGCCGACTGTTACTATACTCTCTAATCCGAAATTTGAGGGCAGCTCTTTACGTGTTTTCGTTTCGCGTTATATTGACTGGCGCGGACAATCTGTCTCGTGTGGCACGTTGCAAACGGAGCGAAGTGCAGCGCTAATGCCTCGCTAATAAGGAACTTTGGGTAACAGCGCAAAACAGACGACCACAAGAAGGGAGACACGTACACACAAGGGCTCTATCTATCTGTGTCTCCGTGTCTCCCTTCTTGTGGTCGTCTGTTTTGCGCTGTTACCCAAAAATTCAAGATGTACCAACTCGCCCAAAAAGAAGTATTGATGGCGCTAATAAGGAGATCGCGAGATAAGGTGCGTGGGTGACGCGTGGGCGCGATTTACAGCAGCCGCCGCAGACAGACCTCCGCTCGTGCAGCGCTTTGTTTCCATACAGACGACGCGCGCTACTCTGACGCCATCTCAGAGTGATCGTCGCCGCAAAGCCGGTCTGGCGCGGCACTACGGTTTTCTTCTCACGCTTTCGCCATACCCTCCTCCTCCGCTTTCCGCCTCGCGCTCTCTTCGCTATCGCCGTCTTTCATCTGCCGCTGCGTTCCGCGTTCGCTTTCATCCTTCGTTGTGTTCGTTCGCTCGGTTACGAGGGACAACCCCGAGGCCGATGGGCGCCGCAAGAACGGGCGCTAGTTAAGAGCTTCGCTCTAAAACAACAAAGGCAGGGACATCGACCAGGCGAACGTGAAATTAGCTACCCCTACACGGCAGTCAAAAAAAAAGGGGGGGGAATAAAATTGAAAGTTATTGAACACTGCGCCCACACAAAAGGATGCAGAGCAAAACTGTAGACGGTCACTCAGATGGTTGCAGACAGCGAAGGAGTACGGAGCCGCATTGCGCTGCATGGCTGTCTGCTGCTGGGTGATGTAAGCAGAACGCCGCCTCTAGGGCCGCGGCTTCGCGCTCGATGCAGCCTTCCATTTACGATTTCGCGCACTCTGATAGCCGAACTTCGTTGCGCCACAGTTCCGCGGGTAATCTCATTTCTCCAGACCCAAAAATTGGTATTACTTGTAAAGAGACTCGCTTCCATTTCCCAAAAGTGACGAGCCCGCTGAAACTGAAAGTTTAAAAGTTGTGTAAATAAATTTTTGTTAATTAGCGACTAATTACCACGTATCACCCGTCACCCCATGGTCGCCACCATGGATGTCATGTCTCTGAAGGAACCGTCATTTTATTTCAAAACAGCTCTTTTTAAATATTACCTAATGTCTTCGTAGAAACACCCTGTATATGAATGTGAATAGAGAGAGCCAACAGCAAGTGCATTCGAAAAATTCCGCCACCTGAATAAATACACCGGACGATTCTCGAAATGCGTCTAACATATCTTAAAAATAGGGAAGGAGAGACAACTAAATGGAAACCTCTTGAATGTTTTTATCATAGAGTCATACATTTGAAAATTACTCAATACAGAAATTGCATAATTGTGCAAGTAAGACTAATTAACTTTTTAACCAAGAGAACGATGCGATTGATCCCAATGGAATACTTGAAGCGCACCATCCGAGGAGCTCAGAACCGTTTCCATAAATGCAAGAGGTTAAGACTTCTAATTTTTTACAGCGCAATGAATTCCGACCAATTTCACAAAGTAAAGCGAAACTGAACAGCTGAAGAGCGAAACTATTGCGCGCTTTTTGTAGACGACCATGCGTAAGTAAGTGATTGTGCCTCACAGTCACAGGTGGACGAGCATCAATCGAGCGTTCTAATAAAGCCGCGATCCCGGTTGCTTCACGGTCATCCGACGGTGAGGCGCAAACAGTCACGTGAATCAGTGGCGTCTACAAAGGGCTTGCCCATTCGCTCTTCAGCAGTTCAGTGAGTGGTAAAAAAAAAAACATATGTTAACGCACCGTTGTTTTTAACTTCGAAACCGTAGCGCTATAGCAAAGCGCCAGAACAAATTTCCTCACGCCCATGACTTTTTGCAACAACACGTAGCGAAGTTGCCCACACCACGTGGACTGCTTACGCAATTGTAGATGACCATCCAGCCCGGAGGGCGGGTCTTCTTGCCTTTCCTCCGCGTGTGGCCTGACCGTTTGAACGCTTACACTTCTCGTCTACGTTGCCTGACTGGCAACGGAAAACTGGCCGTTCCGCAGTCACGCGCTAATTAAAATAAGCACGACCCCTGGCGACGGAGCATGCAAACGCGGAGACGCTAACATCTCCCTGGGGGTGTAGACTTCGCTAGAACTGCCGCGAGATGCGAGTTAACGCTAACGATGAAAGGTCGAGCGAGGGCGTTGTAATCTGCATAATTAAGTGCCACGAGATGAAAGAATCAGCGCCGACAGACAATAAACGTGTAAGAGAAGAAAGAATGTCACGGAGAAGCAAGTGAAGGTAGCGCTGTATACTTCGTGCTTTGATGAATTAACAGCGTAAGCGCTGCGGAACTTTCATAAGCTTGAAGGTTCGTGATTAGCTGGCCATGCACTAAAAAGGAATATCGCAGTTTCGCCCAAAAGGCGAAGCATCGATTGCAATATCAAATTAGTAGACAGCTCTACGAAGTAGGGATATTAGTTTTATCAACCGTAATAACTTGCGAAGATTCGCTTACTAACTGAATTAACAACCACAGTGTCACGCGCAGACAGATAAACATGAACACATCTCGCTCAATTACCGCGGAAACTAGCTGTCAATATGCTGGAGTAAGGAAGCATGGCAGCAGCAGCGCACGAATTGACCTTCGTGCAGTGTCTCTCGCTTCAACGTGAACTAAACGTCGAAAGCACGGAGCATACGAAGCTACCGGCACTCGGCGTGGCGTACGTTGTACACATCGCAAATCGCTTTGAAGACGAGGCCCGCGCGGGCATGCACTTTCTCGACGTCGGAGATCGCTTGAACGCTTTCAAGATCACAGTAAAAAAAAAAAAAAGATCGCAATAAAAAGAAAACAAGAATATACCTTACTGTATCCAATGCACAGGCGAGGCGAATCGAGAACAATCTTTAGGCTATAAACAGGTTTGTGAACTTTGTCCGTGTCATCTTTGTGTTCCCATTTCCCATTCCCCCGGTGTAGGGTAGCCAACCGGACGTTATTCTGGTTAACCTCCCTGCCTTCTGCCTTTCTCTTTCCTCCTCCTGGTCCCTGGTTAGCTAAGTTATAACATCTGCAACCCTACAGTTGCGTGGTGTTTGACAGAGTGGCTGTATTCGTGAGCATTTCTGAATTTCATTCGAGCACAAGCGAGGTGGCATATTATAATTTTGATCACTAGAACATGACGAGTTGAACTTTGCTTAATCTCCTTCAGACAGAGCTTTCTAAACATTTAGTCACGACTCTAAGTGGGATTACTTGAGATTCATCTCGGGGTTTTTTTTTAGTGGTCCGGAAGGACACCAGGTACGCCAGGAACACAAAAGGAGTGCGATGTAAGTGACCGCGGAATACAGATCACACCTAATTACAATTGTGCCGGAAAATGGGGCTAAAATTCACTTTCGCTTTCAACAGATCAGCGCTAATAGACGATCGCATGCAGTTCCACTGCACGCGTTGTTTATTTATTTTTTTTTGCGCTTATTTCTCGCCGCGTTTATGTACAGTGAAAAAGTAGGAATTAAGTATCACCACTGGTTTCTTTTTTGCGGCCAATGTCTGTTAATGCAGCGCCCCACGCCATAGCTATCCAGCTGTGTCCACTTCACAACCAGATGTTCGGTACAAGAGATGATCATCATCATCATCATCATCATCATATCGTAGCCATGACGATAAAATGATACATGAACATAAAAATTTCGAAGAAACGAAGGCACCGGGGCTGGTATCAAACTATAGGATCTTCCTACAAGAAAACCAACGCTCGGGCCAACCACGCAAACATTCCCTTTTGTTTAGTTTGGCTGTAATGCCAACGTAAACATACACACAAAAAAAGAAAGAGCTATTCAAGCTTATCCGACAAAAATAAGTATGTAACTAGAAGGAAGTTTTGCCTTAAGGTTAATACTTGCAAAGTTCGATAACTACTCTTTAATAATTATGCAAGTGAGCAGAATGCGTATAATAGTGTGACTTGTTCCATACAACAGCCAACAGCACGCACTTTGTTGCGTCTACCAAGAGTGTTGCTAGACTAAAGTTACCTGGCACACCCTGCATACCCTAAACTATGAACTGAAATTCCTTGTTTCTGTGAAGTTGCGAAGTATTAATATTAATATAACTTTCTGCGAAGTATTAAATTTGGAGACAAGCAGACACAAAGAAAAGATTCACACATATCTAGCGTATACATATTGGAATCGATGTTTAAGCAAAACTTCCATGAATCTTTAAAGTAAATGCTGTGCAAAGAGAGACCTTATGCGTACAATTAATATTTATTTTCAACTTATGAAATCGTTTGCACACGTCACAGATAACACCGCTGGGTCTACTCCGTGAGGCACCGACGCCAAACCCGGAAAAAGAAACAAAGACGCTAGCTGTCCACGTGCTAAAATTGAGCAATTGCAACGCGATAGCATTACCAGAATTATCAGGATTGCGCTGCCTCCAGGCTTGGCTAGCGTGCAAACCGCGTTAAAACGCTTGCGAAGAGACACATCATGCATTCTCCGGGATCGGTCCAGTTTGCTCGACATGATAAAATACCAGCCACGAGAAACCTTGGGAGTTGAGCGAGGAAAGCTTCCTTTTAAAAGAAAAGGTGACAACTAAACTATCACCGGAAACGGCACAATGCCCACCAAGGAAATGTGTTTCACAGCTTTCGCCTTGGTGTTGCCTACGCTTATCACTTTCTTTTTAAAAAATTAATCCTTCTTTTATTCATTCATTTATTCAAGGTGGACTTACAAAATTTTGCCTTAGAGGTCTCGGCTGTGTGCGTGTGCGTGCGTGCGTGTGCGTGCGTGTGCGTGCGTGCGTGTGTGTGCGTGCGTGCGTGCGTGCGTGCGTGTGCACGCGCAGGCACATGCGACATTCAAATTCGCTATTATATAGCACGGGATTGGACGGCTGTTACTTCACAATATAAAAGGAACAAACCGCGTCGTTCATTTATAAGCGCCAAGGCGAGCTCACCAGATAGCTGAGAAGCGTAGAAAGGGCATGGACAGCAACGTCTGTGTTTCTCGCCTTTGCGAAATGGTGTAGTGTGGCAGTCATACGCATATCTGAGGTGAACATTTGCGCCTATTTACAGAGCAAAAAATGGCGACGATCTAGATGGACACAAGGAGCGGGTCGCCGAACTTCCCTCCGGGCTGATCGGCGTGGGAACGTGGTTAGCATGTGGAAACGAAACTGCAGTGCTCGAGGCGAACTGGGCGAAAGTGGCGAGCATGCATGCCGCTCGGGCGGCAAATATCGCACGAAGCGAACCGCGCAAGAAACGTCGGCAGCAACCCGTGCTTCTCCTCGCATTGTGGTCGTTTGTTTCTCCGCCCGTTTCCGGTCGGCCACGTCAGCGGTCCGGCTTGTCGCCGAAAAGGGACGTGCTTAGTGCGCGACGTAAAGTGCCTTCCAGCTGTCGACGTCAGTGAGAACGCCAAGTGCGAGATATGCGCGGCCATAAAAAATGGACAGTGAGAGTGTTTGCGCTACCGGACCGCGCGACGAAACGCTCGTGTGTGTGTGTGTGTACGCTCGAAGAGTGCAGCAACGATGACATATATACAGCATAACGCTCGGCTTTATAACGTCGCCTTGGGCAAACAGTGGCGTTAGGATTTGTTGTGTCCCGCTCAGTCGGGCACTCCGATTTACGATGAGGGTGGACTGTCAGCTTGCAATGTGCTTGCCTGCGCGAACGCAAGACGGAGAAATAGAGAGAAAGAAAAACTCGGTATATGCACCTTCCTAGGAGATGTAATGCTCGTTCAGCTATTGAAGGCGAGAGATTTCCGCTGCGCGTTTCTGCGGTGCGCTAGGCAGTTCCCGGTGCAGGCTTCTCTCGCTCTTTCTCTCTCTCTCTCTGATCCCCTACGTCCTTCCCCCTCAGCCTCACACACACACACACACACACACACACACACACACACACACACACACACACACACACACACACACACACACACACACACACACACACACACACACACACACACACAGCTATAAATCATGTAATCATGTAAAATCATGCGAAATGGCCACGCGACTGGCCGCTCGAGGCACTTTGCGTGTATTCGCGGGCTTATTTCACGCTCGGAAAAACACTTTTACGTATAGCACGTATTGAGCAACAGAAGGTTGTGTCGAGAGATTTTCGTGTTACTCTACAATTTTCTCATTGATACTTTTCATGTAATTATAATATTTGAGAAGTTAATTAATTAGGAGAAATTATGTAATTATGCGGAATTGCTAAAAATAATCTGAGTATCTCTAAGCGAGGGCGAACAACATCAGCTTGGTTCTGTTCAGCTAGGTGGCATCTGCATATTTTTAAATCTTGGTGCGAGATTTAAAAATACTTCGTCTAGTAGTCTCAAAATTTTTTTTGATCGATACTGTTTTTAGGAGGTCAGTCAGGATCAAGGCTTTTTCTTCTTGTTCTTGTTGCTTGTGCCGCCTTCCCGTGGCACAAAAAGTGGTCTGTGTTCTGGCCTAGTGCAGTGATTTTCGAAGCATGTAAGCGCGCAAGCACCCGAATCCCTGCAGTTTATACATTCGAAAGGCTTTCCTCCGTCCTTTTCTGAGCCTTTTGTAAACGCTCTATATCGTACCTATCGCGCTGGAACTGGCAGCCAGACGCACTACGGCGACCATGCAGCACTCGTTGATGCATTGTGTGCCTGACAGATAAGCGCAGCCTTTCCGTGAACTCGGAGGGCAGCCTTTGATAACGCGGAGTTGCGTTGAAGTCGTGTGCCTGGACCCCAGGATCTATCTTTGAGGTCACGTCTGCGCGCGCCTAACCCACCCTACATAGATAAGCGCGTGGAGTCCGAACAATGCGACTCAAACATCATTCACTACTTGTGGAGGCACCGGCACACCGGCAGAGGTTTATATCCGGACTAAGTCGCAGAGATTGTGCAACAGACAACTTAAATTATCTCTCGAGTTAGGCCACCATATTCCGGCCGTACAGACACTCCCCCTCCCAAGCTTTCTAAGTTCGCTCGCTCATAGCAGCCGATCCCTGACAAGATGGCAACAGCAAAGGAACACGTCATTGAAAGCTTCAAAGCCGTTTTCGAAAAAACAGGAAAAATGAAAAATAAAATGCCACTGGAAAGTATGCTATATAATGCAGCAATAGTGTGCCAACTTGAGCTCCCTGTGCATCGTCACAATGCCCTCTGGATTGTTCTGAACCCGCGTAACCCCCACTCGAAAGCACTGACGCAGAAGCGGCAGCAGTGAGCTGTTCACTCATTCGCGTCAGTCCAGGAAGGAAATGCTCTCTCTCGCCGATAGGAAGGTCTATAGCGCCTCTCGGGTGTACGTTTCTTCTTCTTTTCCATCTGCTTGCACCATTGCTAACTACATAACTTTACTAACTCCACTATACCGTCTTCAAGTCGGATATCGCCTACCCGCATTAGCACAATATGCTTTCGCCTTCCTGCATCGTATCATTACATTATTTTCCGTTTCATAGCTTTACAGCGTGGTCCTCGAATTTTTCTCAAGCATGTTCGCACCCTGCAACGCTAGGGGGTGCCGTCGGGTTAGGTAAAAACTTCTAACATGCCCCCCCCCCCCCCCCCCCCTCTCATACCAGGTCAATGCCCAAGCTGGTGCTGATGCTCCAACAGTCGGGGCACTGGTCTCTCAACAGAGTGACGAGAAGTCCTGGCTTCGATTCCCGAGACGAGGCGATTTCCCTTCGCTTTGTTGTTCGTTGCTTCGCTCAGTCCTTCGTTATTTACCAACGGCGTGTCGAGATGGGTGCAATTAGAGCTCGGCGAGACTATGCGATCGCTTGCGCTAAACCTTGTCAAAGCACTCCTCGCCGAAACTATATATAGCTTTGCAGACTCAGCTATAGAACGGCAGTTATGTGTTCACTTGGTTTTAGTGTTATCAATACTCTGGAATTGAAGCGTTGGCGAGATAGCCCAGCACGTGTACTGAATTTGAAGCAGTTCATGTCCGTATTGGGAAAGTATCATAAATGTATTAACAAGGCGCCGGCAGAGAAGACTTGCTTGCTTGCTCCTCAAACCATCGCGCTAAACTACTATAGGGGATTGACCAAGAAACCGGCGACTAAACGAAAGCGGGGAGATAAACCTTGATAAAGTATGTTGTAAATTGTATAAATCATATTGAAACAAACTAATCCTAAAGAGACTCGTATTACTGACGCAAACGTACGATTGACAAAATGATGGCAAATGCGAAGGTACTTCGAATGGTCGGCCGAGACAGCTTCGTGCCTCGCATTACCAGCCAACGCCTTGCGTTAGCGCGCACCAGTCGACCTGCATGGCCGCCGGCGATAAGCGACGACGCCCATTGGCGAGGAATGCGTCCCGCGAGAGGAGATTTCGCGGGTTACTGGCGCCGGCCCAGGAGGACAATCGCGGTCCCAAAGCGATTTGCAGTTTCCCAGGCGAGCAGCGAGAGCCACTATACGCAAGAATTCGGCTGCCTGCCGTCTCTACCTCTTTCGTTCAGATAATAGTGATTCCGTTAATGTGTGTGTGCGTACGTGCGTACGTGCGTGGGTGTTTTTTTTTTTCTTTTCTATCTATATTTAACTTAGTTCTTATCCTTCTATCCCCGTATCACCTGTACACGTAGTACGGTAGAAGCAATTGCGAGGGAATCTTCGTCGTGGATGTTCACGTGCGCACGAGGGTGTCGTCAGATACGCATTCGGCAGTTGACCTCAGCTTACACTTAGCCGCAATAACGTCATTTACTCTAACGTACCGCAACGCCACAAATGTTACGAGGGAGGCCATAAAGGTACGCTGGGGAGTAATTTTGAGCACCTATAGGGTTCTTTGACGGGCGCCCAAATTTTCATACTAGAGCGTGTGTTCATAGAAAACCCTTCCCCAGGCCAGAGTTCGAACTCTGCCTTTCGTTTGCGAGCCGTTTGTTCTAACCACTACTCCGCAGCAGTGCCACTGAAGTGATGGAATGATGGCAGCGAGTTAAGCAGTTCGTCCCAGTCCGGTGAGGATGATTCGCAGAGGACAGTGAGAAAAGCTTTCTACTTCGAGAGAGAAAGCAAACGTTCTTATTCGGGCCTTAATTTTAGGGCAAACAAATAGGAAGCATCGGGGGAAACAAGAGCGAATAACGTGTGTGCAGAGGACGGGAGTTCTCTATTCGCCACCGCCGCTTTAACTCAGTGGTTATCCATGGCATTGCGCTGTTGAGCGTGAGGCAGCCGCGGCCGCCGCATTCCGATGACTGCGGAATGTAAGAACGCTTGTGTACCACCCCAGGCAGTCGAGATCAATCCAGAGTCCCTCACTACGGCATCCCTCACGATCGGATCGTCGTTCTGGCATGCAAATCCCCAGAATTCATTTTCTTATTTACGTTCCGTCCTTGATGGACCGCGAAGGCGGCAACGACCTGATTCGAAAGAATCCACGATCCAACAGCTGTTTCCAATGCCTGAGGAATCCCTGACGAGGAGGTTCCTCGTACATGCCCTTTGTCTTGGCAATAGTCTTGATCAGTTTAATAACGTTGTCTAGAGCTTATTTCGGGAAGTCATCGTGAGCTTTTTTTTTCTAATACTTGCGCGATTATTTAATCTCCCTATATTAAAGCACGTAGTGTTCACGAAACGTCGGCCTTCATTCCGCATTCACACTGCGCCATGTGCTATAGTGTTGTGGCAATCACGGTTGGTCTAATGACTGTCCCGACAAGGGGGTGGCGCTAAAAATTAAATTATATGGGGTCCAACTTCCCGAAACTGCACAGCCGTTTATGAGGGACGCCGTATAGCGGAGGCATCCGGGTTAACTTTGACCACCTGGTGTTCGTGCACCCAAATGCACGGCACACCGAGCGTTTTTGCATTGCGCCCTCATCGGAATGAGGGCTGGGTTCGAATCCCGCGACTCGGTGAAGCGCAGCGCCATAGCCACGAATAAGGTGGTGGTGCTGGATGGCTTCTACCGATCAGGAAATTTGTTCCTTAAATTGAGAAGCTTTCTTTCTGAAAAGCGAGTTTCGGTTTATTTTTTAGCTTCGTGGTACATTACAATAAACTTCTCCCTCTTCTTTTCCGTCTTCTTTTCCTCCTCCTTTCCTCCTTTTCCTTCTTTTCCTTGTCCTGCTTGTCCTCCTTCTCCTTCGCCTCCTCCTCCTTCTGCTTCTGCTACTCCCTCTTCTGCTACTTCGTCTGCTTCTGCTTCTTCTGCTTCTACTTCTACTTCTGCTGTTATTGTTGTTGTTACTTTCATGAATACGTCGCGGGATCGAATCCCAGCCGCGGCGGCCACATTTCGATGGAGGCGAAATGCAAAAACGCCCATGTGCTTGCGTTAGAGTGCACGTGCAAGGAACCCCAGGTGGTCAAATTAATGCGGAGCCCTCCACTACGGCGTGCTTCATAATCAGAACTGGTTTTGGCAAGTAAAACCCCAGAAAGAAGAACTTTCATGAATACAGTCGAACCCGGATATATCGAACCCACAGTATAATGAAGTATTGTGTGTAACGAACAGCAGTAAAATCCCCTTAAAATTTTTGGTAAAAATTTTTATTTAATATATCGAATTACCTATATATCGAACTTTTTTGTGATCCCCTTCAGATTCGATATATCCGGGTTCGACTGTCCACTTTGCGAATATTTCCCTTTGCGAAAGTAATTTACTCCTATCAGCCAAACTGCGGCGAAATTTTTCTTTGGATAAATTATTTCTAAATGAGTAGTATATAGTATTCAAGTAATCTAGCAAATCTGCAGCGCTGGTAATTGTCGAATTCTCTTATTAGCAGCCTTTAAATAGTACCTAAGGAGACGGCGCCGGCACCTGGTGGTAAGATGATACGACACGAGTCCCACCACGTCGCCTCCGAGATTTTCAGCTCGCTGTCCAATATCAGGGCTAATGCCGAGAAGCTGCGCTGCTTCTCGACCTTCGGGATAGTACGTAATTTCCAGAGAGTGATAATAAATGCGTTTTATTGCAATAGAAATTATATGGACACTCCAAGCGGATTTCTGCCGTCGGCGTCGTCGTTGGCGTCACCGTCGTCACCGTCGCCGTCGCCGTGAGGTTCTGTGTAAAGTCCAAGGGCGATAAAATCGTCGCCGCGCGCCGTATGCTGTATGTGCGAGTGAAGGCGCGCGTCCCTCGCACGCTTTCACAGACAGCGAACGCACGGCGGAGAGCAAACGCGGTCTTCCGTCGTGCGAAAGGCCTTGGGGAGATGGAAGAGAGAGAGGGGAGGCGACGTTTAGCTGCGGCACAAAATGCGTATCTTGCGACCGGGCGCAAGGGGAACTGGCGACTCAATCTTCCACGCGAAAGGAGGAAAGCGGGAAGGCAGCGCGGGAGCGAGGGGGTGCGTCTTCCACTCTGCCAGTAACTGTGTACTTGTACTTTGCGCGGCTGCGGGCTGTCGCGCGCACGGTATCTTGAAAGCGATCTCCACTCGGCTCTTACCTTTGAAGGCGCTGTGCTTTCGCCGCTCAGTTTCCATTGAAGCGATAGACTGCACGAATTTTCGCTCGCTGCTGCCGCGCTTGCTCACGCCAGCGTTTTGACAGTGATTGTCTGCGGTCATCTAGTGTGATCTATTCATGTTGGCTTGTGCGCGCTGACACAATGCTTGTTAGTTCAGTTAGTAAGCGAATGTGTCCAAGTTTATGCAGCCGATAAAACTACTATCTTTACTCCGTATAGCTCTCTAGCTCTCTACTAATTTGCTATCGCAGTTGTTGCTTCGCCTTTCGGGCGAAACTGCGACTTTCTTTCTTCTTCTTTTTCGTTGTTTTAGTTTAGTGCCAAAAACATATATTTCTACTAACTTTTCGACGCGCATCCACCCGTATTTTAAACGTAACATTTTTGCATGGAGGTTGCTTTATATCTACACTATATATATCTGACACTAGAGACTCTTCTTGCGTGGTTCAAAACTTTGTTGCTGTTGACCTTTGATGAGCAGTCTCTACGCATTGCAATATAGTGTCGCCATAGACACTAATGCGCTGTGAAGTGATACTTTGAACGCGCTTATCACATACGCTATCGTCATTACATCTAACTCCCTCACAAAAGCGAGGTGTCCCGTAGCTTTCTACATGTTGCCTACGTCGGAATGCGGTCGACGCGGCCAGGAATCTATGCTGCGATATTGTTCTCAGTAGCGAAGGCATGTGCAATGCATACGTATGTATCTATATAGTTCACGGGGTCTGCATCGTCTGGGAAAGCCGAGGCGTTGAATGCAGAAATACATGTGCACTTCTTAATCGAATCAGGATGCAAGCTCTTTGGTAGATGGTACGATACAATAGCACACTAGTCAAGATTTATTTGCTTGTCGAAGTCTCCCAAAATTACATTCTTTCAGTTCTAACAAGCGATTACAGCGTTGCGCGACATGCCTCATATAACGAGAGCCGATCTGCGTACAGCTTCATCATCTCAAATAAAAACTTCTTTATCATATTTATCGTACAGGTAGGTCTCACTGAGTGAGCGATTCTTTCAACGTATTCCTTTACCCTTAAGGATGAAGTTTTGCTTGCAAAATGAGCACTTGTACTAGTACAGCCGTTACCTCGCATTCTTCAATATTCGTTTTCCTTCAAGGCACTACACAGTTGAGCACAAAATGATTGTCTTTCAGTTTTGGTAGCGACAAACTGTGTGGACAGCGAAGGGCTGTTGTTTGTATACATGAACTTTTTCTCGATCCCATTATAAACTTAGTGCCGCACTTCCATACGAAACCAGGCGGTTTTAATGCACACCGACGGCCTTAACTAGATTTCAGTATGCATGGTGCGCGGAGTCCCTACAGCTTGAGCCCCCCTCCCCCTTTTTCTCTTTTTCTTTTCTTTCTTTTTTTTTCTTTTTTTCTGCAAGACTTTCAGGTACTACTTAGCCTGTCATTACTTATTTCAGGGTGCCTCTTTCGCTGTTTACTTGTACTCAACTTCTCTTGGTAACTTCACTGTTTCTTGGTCACCGCGGAGTGTCTTTCCATACCCTATTAAAATATACCGGAATTAAAAAAAAGAACTGCCAGGTCTGCAGAATGTGTCAACATTACAACCGCCAAATCTATGTCAACCGGCTATTTTATCACAAATTGTCCAGCCTAAATTAAAATGATTGTTATGTGTAATGTCGGCGCATACCTACCGTGATTACTATGTTTGTGCCGCGGAGAATGTTGCTAGAACAGAGCTAATGAACGACATGGAGCTGCTTCAGAGCTGAACTAGAAGGATATTAACATGCGGGGAAGCAAAAACTAAACGTTGGTAAGTATGCTCGCCACGCCGTCACTATTGCGTGGCATGCTATTCCAATGACTGCGGCGACGAGTGACAATTGGACCCGTAGGCCTCGAAATGCTCCCGAAGAGAGCAAACAGGACATGTCAGCAATGTGTCAGCCTTGGTTAAATCTACCGAACGCTAGCCGATTCTGGAGTGCACTGTGCTGAGCGTCGGGGCTCGTGAGAATGCGAGGGTCTGTTACTAAATTTATGCGACGCAAATGCTGCTGCAGCCGCTACAACGCCAAAAAGCGTAACATCACTGTTAATGTTTCTCTAGTTATCAAAGTCTCGCTTTCGGTGTTTTGCTTCTCTGAGAGCTTTATCGCGGTACGCTGTTAACTACTTCGGTCATTCGTTGGTTAACTCAAGGTTTTTGCCGACCCACACCGTTTCTCCTCTTCGAACAGGTCTCCGAGACCGGACGCGCGGAGCGACCAGCCTTCCGCGAGGGAGCCCAGGTATCCGAGGGAAGCGGAGCAGCGTACGCCGCGAGCTACAGCGCCGAGGTCCGAAGCCCTTCAACCGCAAGCACAGACCAAGGACGACCGGCGCAGGGATGACGGTTGGAGAGAGTCGCGGACTAAGAGCGCCGACGTGGACTTCCTGCAGGCACGTGACCCCCGCGGCAACAGCGCGCCCCACAATAATCGCGGCGATCGGGAGTACCCCTTGCAGGAGTACTCTCGCAGGGAGCACTCCTTTGAGAACCTTTCCCGAAGGCCCCAATCCCCTGCTGCGGAAGACGGGGACGACTACAGGAGCAGGGAGTCTCGGTACCAGGAGCATGGACCGGGTTCCAGGGGTGACTACAGGCCTCCCTCTGCAACTAAAGACGTCTACAGGGGCAGGCAAGCCAGAGCCAGCACAAGTTTACGAAGCGAGGCCCCGAAGTCCAACCCGCGGGCCGTACGCGGGCGACAAGCGACAGGAATACTACGCCAGGGCGGAGGACGAGCAGCAACGCAAGGCAGCGTACGGTGAGCTGATCCGGCGGCAGGGAGAAGTCGGTGAGCACCGGAGGGAAGGCGGTGGCGCACAGATGGCACGCCAGGACGAGTCCAGGAGGACCGACAGGCCAAGGAGATCGGAGTACGAGTACGACGACGTGAGGCAGAGAGCCGATAGGCAGGCGTCGCCAGTGGACCGCGGTCGGTGGAACGACGACTACGAAGCACGCGGTCGACTACAGCAACAGCAGCACCAGCAGCAAACGAACGATTCCCGTCGGCCACCGAGACGGGAGCCCGAGCGCGACGATTACGGTCAGAGGGAAGCGCGTCCGCAGCAACGTACGTCGGCGGGCAGCCCCAGGTCTACGTACGAGGATTACGAGGCGAGGAGCAGCAGAGCCGACTTGAGGCGCCCGGCCGAGGACTACGACCGCGAACGGTTAGCTCGACTTTTCTTATTATTTTCGTATTTCTCTTCTCTCTAAAATCGGCATCACCCAGCCAGTCAGATTGCTTCGAGATAAAGGTGATCGATCGCCGTAAAATGGGATTCAGATGAAAGCGAAAGAATTATGTCTGTACGGCGGAAAAGATCTGCTCATCTTTTGCCGAGCGGAAAGCTTCTTCTTACAACGTCCGGAATGAGAAAACAAAAGGGTAGCGCTCAGTGACGACCGCTTTCTCGAGAGGGATTACGACGTCTGCGCAGACGGCGCTTTCCACTCGAATGCGGATCAAAATGACGGTGCACTGACCAAGGCATTGTCGCTCAACTGGAATCCTTTGTGACGCTAATCAACGCCTGGAATGGCTCGACGGGCGCGATAGCTGGTCGAGAAATCTCGTACCGGCAAAGAAGGGTGTTTCGTTCTTTTTGGAGGTCTGTCCGTACAATGTTTCGTTTTCATTCTTCTTTAACAATAAGCACTAGACATTAAGATTTTCTTTAGATCTACCATCAAAGAAAATTGGCTGTGTTTAGTGGCGTGTAAAGACTAACGCTATTTTCAGCAAATGACTTAGCAGATGGGCACGTAACTTTTTATCCGTAAATAATGCGCTCTCATTTTCCGTGTTGTAATTAAAGTCTATCATATACTGTCAGCGGGCCTGGATATTATAGATTATCCTAGCGTATCCTAGTATATCCTATAGAGTATATTTAGTATAGCTCAAATAAAGTTCTTCATCCATCCATCCATCTTATAGTATGACAGGAGCTAATAACTTATCCTAGTATATTCGCAGATTGGTCGGAAGCTTTCTAACATTGACGGGTACTCACATAGCCGTCGTTGTCGCAAGGCTCCAAGACATTTGCTGCACGTTCTGGCAAACTACATGCCAATGTTCGCGGACAGACGTGCTTATCCCTTAACCCCTTAACTGTCACTCGTTCGAATGGCCACATTACAAATAGTTTACGTTGACTCGTTTTCGTTTTCTGGGATGAGCTGACTTCCTCAAAGGAGCTGGACAAGGAGCGCAATCCTTCTGCTCAGAGGAAATACGATGAGCATAAAAACAACTATTGTGTTTAATAGCACTCCCGAATATCAGACAAGCATCCAGCAAGCTGGCTTGATTTAACTGAAGGGGAGAGAGAAAATGCAGTGAGAGAAGGGCAGAGAGGTGGGGCCTGTAATGCGTTCGTCTAGCCATCCCTCAGGGATCCTCTTCTTTTCTCAGTTTAAATGGGGCTGGCGGAAGAGAAATAAACAAAAAATCACCGCATAACCACGAAGTGAATGATAATGAGTGGGCGAATCACCGGGGGATCATTCGGGTAACCGTGAATCCCCAGTATATATATATATATATATATATATATATATATATATATATATATATATAGGGTGTTTCAGCGAACACTCAAAAATTCTTAAAGGTTGCCTGTGGCAGATAGCACAATTCTAGCTCATGAGCTGGTTTACTCGACGAGGCGTACATTACTTGCACAATAAATTAAAATGAATAATAGAATAATTAACATAAATTCACTAATTAGGTTTTTTTAAATATTTACCTGATGGCCCATATTGTAATTTACAAATTGCAGCCGTGGAGTTCGCAAGGCGGATCCACTTGGAACGAATTCTCGGGATGGCACCAGTTTCGAGATATTAATTCCCGAACTTTGCGGAGAAATGCATTGACATTCCAGTTAGGTTCTTAAGAAAACGTCGCTTTTTGCATTGAAGCACAAAATTAAATGGAACGCCAATGCATTTCTCCGCAAAGTTCGGGAATTAATATCTCGAAACTGGTGCCATCCCGAGAATTAATTCTAAGTGGATCCGCCTTGCGAAATCGACGGCTACAATTTGTAAATTGCAATATGGGCCATCAGGTAATTAGTTAAAAACTTAAATAGCGAATTTCTGTTAATTATTCGATTATGCATTTTCATTTCTTGTGCAAGTAATGTCCGCCTCTTCGAGTAGACCAGCTCATGAACTAGAATTGTGCTATCTGCCACAGGCAACCTTAATTAAGTAAATTGTGAAAGTGTTCGCTGAAACACCCTGTATATACTTATACATATATATACTGTACATGTGTACAGTACGCATGTACAGATGTACATGCTCTGGTATACACAGTATACATGCAAACCAGAGCTACGGACAACGGACGACGACGAGGGACAAGGCTCGGCCCTAAGGTGCTTCGCCCCTAAAAGTCACCGAGCTGCGCGGCGCACGCAGCACAGTCACAGCGTAAGCTGGAGGAGCGGCTCCATATGGTACCGTCGTAAACTGCTTGAAGACGGCAACAGCAAGTACTGAGAATGCGGAAAGTAGTGTTTTAATTTACACACATTTATTGAAACAAGCTCAGCTGTGCTTTATGATCGGAAAAGCAGGTCGCGAAGGGCATGCAGCGGGGCACTACGGGTACTTTGTTGTTCATAAAGTCACGAAAGTGCAGCGTTGGATCAGCTGCCACTGTGCAAATAGAGCTGTCCAGCGTGTCAGGACAAAGAGAATATCGGCGTTGTGTATGTCCTCTTTATGTTGTACTTTTTCTGACGCTCTGCCAAACTTTAGATAAGCGGCGCGTTGTCGGGACGAGGAAGAGCAGTAGCCACACTCTGTCGGTCGTGCACGCATTGAGGGCAAAATACATGGTATTTATAGTCCATGGCTTCAAGCAGACGGCATCGTTCAAATTCCGGAGATTCGGTGCGCCGTATAAAGTGCACACGCTTAAGTCTATAAACGCCACTCCCAGCCTAAGCCTCCGCGAAAATATGGCACTTCTGCGCAGAATTTTGGGTAATATAGCCTAGACAGAAAATATGAAGGGAGGAAGGGCCGGCAGGTCAACTGGAAAAGCGTCCTGGTGGATACTCCGCGCAGGGAACGGAGGAGCAAAGAAAAGAAAGATGATAGGGAGAAGGTTCTCGTAATGACACCTCCGGATGTCCCCAGTGTATCTATGTCGCTTTTCGTATCACAATGCAGAGATGGCAGTTGACGTCTCGTCAGGAAAAGAGAATCGTGAGCTTTTACTCATAGCCTTTGAGAGCACTCTTCGACTCGGCGCCTCAAGTTTCGCGACCTGGATACCAGGTCTGTAGACCAATTCATATGTACTGCGATCGCCTTCCTTGTTTGAACGGTTGCCTAAAGTACTTGGATCCCTAACACGGTGTAAAAACAACCAGACAAATATGGACAGCTCGCACGCAATCTAAGAAACGACATGTACACGGCACCATTTGCCTAATGTTGAAGCAGGCTTTGTCTTACCTAAGGAAGAAGGAAAAGAAGCGAGCTGGGAAGAAAAGAGGACAAATATTTTGAGGCAAAAGCAACAAAGGTCCGCGTTCGGAACGTAATAAAACGCCAGACGACACCCGTTTACCTGAAGTTATGCGTCCGACTAGATTTTCACGATAGAAACGCTATAAATGTTATCTTTGTTTTTGTGACCATGGACAAATAAAAATAGTTTCACACCTGCCGTAAATTACAGCCTCAAAAGTATTCCGTGGCGTTGCCAGCCAGAGCACTCAGGAGATCGAGATTGCCGGCAGTTACTGTCACGCCATGCTATCGATCTATCAAGCTGCGTCGTCACTGCCTAACATGCTAATTAAGATGCAACTTGAGCCACTCCACCTGCGACTCCAAGGAGCAAGGTCAACATTTCTTTATCTGCTCTATAGCAGTTATATGAATCTGCAGTGTGATAAGTGTATGTTCCTTCGCTAAAATGATCGTCCTGCATACGCCACGAGAAAGTTGTAGGCCCACATTCCGCCATAGTAGAAAGTTGAACCAAGAATATGTTTTCCCAAACGCTGTTGAACAGTATAATTGACTGCCTGCGTTTTTGTCGAGTATTCTAGCGTTTATACGTATGAGAATTATTTAACGATGAGTGACATGCAACGTACGTGTCATGCTTAGGCAGCGCAGCTACCTGCAGTATTCTAAATCTAAAGAAACACATCGTCGAAGCAATTGCAGCCCAGCCACTGCCACCTAGACTTCCTAAGTGTTGGTTCGTGTACCGATGAAACAGACTCAATTGAGCAACACTGCATCAATTACATTCGAATACTTATCCACACCCCTTTCTATAACCCGACTGGTAAGTTGAGCATCGCTATAAAAATCGATCCTCAAAGTGCGGTACCACAGTTATCCTCCGACGCAATCCCCTTTGTTCACTACCATCGCCATCATAAGCCTAATTAGGCCAATTGCAGGACAAAGGCGTCTCTCAGAGTTGTCCAATTACCCCTGTTTAGTGCAAGTGCACCAACCCGTTACCAGCGAATTTCCAGGTCTCCTCATTCCATCCGTCTTCTGCATCCGACAATGTGTCCGCTCATCACAGAGGGTGCACTTCGATGGAAAGGATTCTCAAAAATGTAATTAAATAGGTATGCAGATTCCACTACATGTGGTAATATTTGCTTTGAGTTAACATTCACGGTAAGGACGCACTGCCTATGCTATGTGTGCCGCTCCAAATTCGTCCTGTGCAAACTGCTTCTCAAAGAACTTGTCGGCAGCAGAAGTCGTAAGCACGTTGTTCAACTCAATGCTTGTTAACGCATTTTATATGATTCCATCGCAACACACATGCAGCACGTGAATGTTTTACCGTGCGCACGCAACATATTCTCTGATGTGCATTGGTGCGTGAGTCCGGAACGCCTGCAAATTTCATTTATTCCGAACTTGGTTTATTATTGCGATAGCAATTATATGGACACTCAAAAGCAGATTTCTGCCGTCGGCGTCGCCGTCGCCGTGAGGTTCCGTATGACGTCAATGGAGATGAAATCGTCGCCGCGCGCCGCCGAACGCTGTATGTGCGAGTGAAAGGGCGCGAGGGACGCGCTCTTTCACGGGGAGTGAACGCACGGCGGAGAACAAACGCGCGTTCTGCGCCGTGCTTCCTTAAGGGCTGCAGAAGTAGGCGTCTCTTTCCTCCTTTACAATCACCATATATGTAGAGCAAACACGCCTTCTTCAGACGCGCGAGAGGCCGTGGGGGAGGGGGGGAGTGGGAGGGAAGGGAGGCGACGTTTAGCTGCGGCACCAAGTGCCTATTTATATCAGAGGCTCCGGCAACAGTCACCAACGCTGCAGGCATTTTGAGCGAACGCGGGCAAAACGCCAACAGCGTCGACAACAGTTCTGCGCGTTGCCGTTGCTGCTGCATGTCCAAGTTTATACAGCTGATAAAGCTAATATCATTACTCCGTATAGCTCTCTACAAATTTGCTATCGCAATTGATGCTTCGCCTTTCAGGTGAAACTGCGACAACCTTTTTTCATTTTTTTTTTCTGTTGGCAAGCCTACTCTTTCAGTCGAACTATCGCTTGATTAGTGTCGACGCGGACAAAAACCAGAAATGAGTAGACGAGGTGCTACTGACGGACAGCGCCAACCGGCCTCGGGTTGTTTTGATAAAAGCATTTCCTCGTTACCCGCAGGCGCTTACGACATGCTAATAAGGTTTTCCGTGTACAAAGGCATTTCATGGGAATGTCGGTCAGCGATTAAATTTAAAGGTGACGCCAAAAAAAAGAAACATTCTGTATGCACGATCTATTTTCCGTGTCATATCACACGCTTCCCCATCAAGCGCCCGTGTTAACGACACCCGTACGCGCAACTGAATATTGAAGCTTTTCTCGAATATGTCGTCACTCCAGCTTACTCATTAGAGTAGCGGAACTATACAACGGCGGTCCGCGTCAGTATCAAATTTCTCGAAACTGCTTCCGTAATAACTCTGACGCTTTGCAGTGCTGTACTTCTTTTTATGTTTCCTGAAGCTCGATAATGAAGTGAAACCGAAGCCCACTGAAATTCTAAATTGGGCACCTTGTGCGTCTGTGACCCGCCTTTTAACCTTTTCAGGGAGCGAAACATAATTATTGCCTCTATCTCAGGCTTCAAAAACATGAACAAGAACGACACGAGTGGCATTTAGCACAGCACTTACCACGCTCTTTTCTCTTCCACGTTATCACTTGTTTTGCAACGCCGACTAGAAGAAAAAAAAATTATTTCGAAAAAAATGTAAATACCTTCTTCCACTTTTCCTTTAATTTTGCTGGCAATAACAGGCTATTATTAGTGTTTGCGCTGTTTTGCGACCCCTTTTGTGTAAAACGCCATATGTCTAATTACGCGAAATCTTAATTGCGACGACCAGGTATACTAGCTTTTCCAGTGGTTCGTGTTATCTCATCTGAAGCTTCTTGTGTGTCATTTGTCTAATAATGCAAAAAAATATAATAACGCGCAAAAAGGCACAAATGTGCGCACTGAATGAACAGTGAAGTCATGGAGGTAACAGCCGTCATTCCCATAGTGCACAGTAGATGACGCCTCATTAAAGAAAAAGACTTCACCAAGGCGTGTAGCATCTGCGCTTTGCTAGCGCAAGTTCGTCAACGTGCACTTAAAGCAGCGATTGGTGATTAGGCGCACGCACGCCAGCAGCACCGTAGTTTTTTATGCTTGAGAGTGATACTTGCCCTTTTGATACTTGCTATGCCAATTTTTTTATTGCGATAGCAATTATATGGACACTTCAACCGGATTTCTGCCGTAGGCGTCGCCGTCGTCGTCGCCGTCGCCGTCAGGTTCCCTATAGATAAAATCTTCGCCCCGTGCCGTATGCCCGAGCGGAAGCGTGCGGGGACGCGCGCTATCACGGAGAGCGAACGCACTCAATCTCCCAGCGCAAGCAAGGAAGCGGGAAGCCAGCGCCGGAGCGAGCGACGAGCCAACAACCGCGCTCGTCGCTCGCTCGCACCGTCTCTTATCTCCACACGGCTCTGACCTTTATGCGCCATGCATTCGCCGCACAGTTTCCGTTGAAGCGATAGACCGCACGTACAGATAGAATCACACTTGTCTAGAGCAGTCGAGCGGCCGGCTGCGGGCTGCAACAGCGCCGCGTACCGGCAGTCGCTGGGTTCGAGATAT
The DNA here is from genome assembly GCF_013339745.2 of Dermacentor silvarum. Lineage (NCBI taxonomy): Eukaryota > Metazoa > Arthropoda > Arachnida > Ixodida > Ixodidae > Dermacentor > Dermacentor silvarum. The sequence continues at coordinate 26,374,801 of NC_051157.2, forward strand.
GTTGGATGCAAGCGCCAAAAGCCTGCACGCGGCATGTGCACTTGTGGCCTATCTGCGATGTGAGCCTGTAAATTTGATCGTAAGAGATAGTCAGTTATCTTACTTTTTTTTTCTTCTTTTTTTTTTTTGTTTTTTGCTTGCTGTCGCTTGTGGAACGACCGCTGTCCGTGATAAGCGTGGATGTGCAACGGAATGCATGCACTGGCTCTGAGAACTACACATGATTCAAGATAAAAAATGGCAATGATTCATCGGCGTCTCGGTGAATGGTGTGACGTCAACGCCAATTGGCACATGAAGTGATAGACGCAAACGACGACTAACGCGAAGTAAAACGCATTTTGTGCTATGTTATCAGCTGCGGCGCCGGCTGCATGCGACGAAGCAGGCAGCGAATAAGCGCGGACCTCGCCCACCCACGTTCGTGAAAAAATCTACAGGCCGATAACAGAAATGGCCGCGAGAAGCCATGCCGCATGCAGGCTTTTGGCGCTTGAATCCAACATATCTCGAACCCAGCGACTGCCGGTAAGCGGCGCTTCTGCAGTCCGCAGCCGGCCGCTCGACTGCTCTAGACAAGTGTGATTCTATCTGTACCTTCGCCGCTGCGGCGTATCCGCTTGCTGCCAGAGTTTTGACGGTCGTTGTCTGCAGTCATTCAGTGTGATCTATTTATGTTTGTTCGCGCTCACACCACGCTTGTTCATTCAGTTAGTAATAGTCAGGCCACATTTTCCAACGCACGCTACACATGCAATGCTGCCCGGATCGGCAGTGCAGCGCTACAGGTGTGTCCGTTCGCATGCGCTGCCCACGGGAAGCGCTTCTCATCAACACCACCGTTTCACACGCGCCTTCTCGTGGTCATCGATTCTCTCTTCATGTCGGTCTACTTACGCCGCAGCACACCTGCTTACTTAATCAGCTCATGTTTACTACAATTCATATTGCTACCAAAGCCGCTCACCTTACTTCGTATGACAATGCTGTGTTGCTATCGCATTCATTGCTTCGCCCTTAGGGCGAAACTGTGACATTTTTTTTCATTAGCAATTTACGGGAAGGCCCTTTAGATTTTGGAAATGTCGTACCAGAGACAATAGTATCATAGGTTCGTAGAACGTCACGCCCTAAATCAAATCACTATGGCAAAATACACGTTCGCAGGCTAAGTGGCACTGCATTACATCAAATATGTAACAGCCCCTCTATTCCCTCCACAACTCGTGGAGTGATCGACAAACAGTCAGAAAAGGTAAAGGTGTTGCAAGATGTAAATAAGGAGAAAATATGCGCCCCATGTCAATTGCTTGTTTGGCTTTGTGCTTGCAAATTTTCTTCGTTCGTCGGGATATCAGTCTTATGAATCCGTAGAGACATTCGAATAAGTCTGCGAGGACAAGTACATACAAGACATTTACAGCTGCGCACATTCGACACCAGCAGTGTGAACTCAATCAAGGCCAAGACGCGGAGTGAAATTAAGATCCGAGAGCTCTCCCGCGCTGTTTATTCGGGGCCTTCCGAACCCTTGAAGGCGGTAAAAAATGTTGCAACGTCAAATAAAGAGATGATGAATGCACATTCATTTCAAGGGAGGGCTGGCCTGGGGCCGAAGTAGGGAGCGGAGTTATTTAGGAGGTGGTGACAAGTGTGTCGGAGCACCAGTTAACCTCTCCTGGCGAAGCCGGATTTGCTGACAAGCTTTCATACAGACAAGTGCATCTCCTTGGTGATGAGGGAGTCCAGAGGTATCAAGTAGAACGGAATCTACGGTTACAATACATAAAAAGTAGTAAAGCTTCGTCTAATCATTTTTTTTTTTTTTTTGGTCACTAGCCATCCAACATCCATTTAAAGGTAGGCTGTCTAATGTCAGTAAGACAAATTTATCCCCTACGCCCCCCACTACTACACAACTTATGCTAGCGCCACGCGGCTTTCCTAAAAAAAAAGAAAAAAAAGATACTGTACTTTATTTCTGGGGTATAGCTGGGAGGAACGAGCACGTGGCACAACTCACCGCAAATATGCTCTATAGCCCAGGAATTCTTGGGCATCCTGGATTAGTAAACATTGCTTGTGTCCCTCCCCCCCCCTCCCCATCCCCCCACGCCCCTCTTGAAAAAATATAAAGTGGCAATACCCAGTTGCGTCAGTGACAAAAAAAAAAAAAAACACAACTATAACCCAGGTCACGCAAATAGCAAGGACAATATCAGATTCAGCAATGAAAGTCACTTGTGTGCTATTTCAATGCTCGTGACTTCAGGACTAGTCACTCCCGAGCGACTGTTCACCGCTGCAAGAAAGTGACGGGAAAGAAAAGGCGAACCTAACTCATAACTGTAATCTGAAAAGCATTCAAGCGTTGCTAACGGCCCTGCGTATATTACATCTTGCGTATAATATATAACTCATATACCACGTCAAATTTAGAACATACAATAACATCCCGAACCAAAAAGCATACAGCGCTCGGTAAAACTTGCTTTCTTTTCTATTTAAGTGCACCTTCGGAAAGCCCTTCGTGGTGACCCATCGTTCACCCGTATAGCGACAATGCTCGCAGATCCCCGACGCCGCCTCAGCCGCTGGACGCGTCCCGCTACCTTCGGGCCGAGGACGGAGAGCTGCGAGTCAAGAAGCGGCCCGCGTCCGCCCACTACAGCCGCGACAGCGGCCACTTCGACTACGGTCCGGGCCCGCTGGGCTACAACGTGCCGTCGCCACACTCGCGACCCCGCAGCATGGTCATGATGGGCGATGACGTGGACGAGGAGGTTCGTCCCAGCGGGGGCTCCACCTAGCCTGAAGCGGGAGGAGAGCCTGGTCCAGAAGATCCTGCCCCGCTACGACTCCACCACCGGAGGCTGCGCTACGCACAGGACCTGCGCCCGTTGGAGGGGTGCCGGCGGTCGGGCCAGCCAGCTTGCGCAGAGGTCAGCCGCCGCTTAAGTGACCGCCGTTGAATGTCGAAACATTCGTGTTTGATAAGAACGCGTGCCACTCGGATGGTTTGTAAGTCATCGCAGAGAGTCGTTTAAGCTTTCAGATCTACACAAACGCTAAGAAAAGGCGAGCACAAGCTTCTCTTCTCGACTTCTTGTGGACTAGCAAGTTTTACATGTTTCCTAGAAAAAAAACACGAAAAAACTTGTTTCAGCAGTAGTCGTCAAACCTTTACAGATAGTTGCGCATGTGAATGGTCGAACTTCTGAAACATGCGGCGAGAGCATTGTGGAACGTGGTTTTAAGGCGCAGCTTGAAATTGTTGAAGTTCGGCGTTTGTCCTGTTACCTCACTCTGGCCTGTATAAATTTGTGGCGTAAAATCATGTTCTATAATACTTGTAACCAACTAGCCCATCTTACTTGCTTGTTGCGGCGAGATAGAGAGAGAGAGAGACAAAAAGAAATAGAAACGCAGATGAGCTAACTAGATGCATGTCCGGTTCACTGGGGTAAGGGGATGAAAGTATAAAAAAATATAAAAATAACTGTGAAGAAATAGCACTAGCTGTGCGCACACATGGAGGTGTACGAGTCTATGAACGGTCTCAGAAACCTGTCGAGTTGAGGTAGTCTATATAGGAACGCCCTCGTTGCTTTCCGAGCCAGCGACGCGCACGGCGATGGTCGAAGGATCTTCACTATATACCGAAAACGGTCTCGAGTGCAGCTAGTTTAATGCTGTCCGGAGAGTTCCATGCTGGATATCGTACCGATGTAACAAATACACAAAACGTGGTCTCTTCAGTTCCGCAAGAGTCACACATTAGGCGTGCCGCCCATTCCAATGAGGAATGAGTAAGCCTTTTTAAGTACTACCCTGACTCCGAGGCGGCGCAACGATGCCGCATCAAAGTGATGACACTTGCAGATTTAACGAAGGATTCAATGTATGCAGGCGACAGTTAGAAAGCTTAGAAGAAGACCGATAGATGTGCGCCATAGCTAAAGCCGAGGAAATAAAGCAGCGAGGATCTCGTGGCAGTCTTGCTATGGGACGAGATTATCTCCGCTCCCCTCACCTTTGAAGCGCTGATAATGTGGTACGAGGATTGCTCAAGTGTCGGGAGTCGGCAGCAGCCACACATATAGCGCCGCTTGTAGACTGCTGACGAAGGATGTGCGTCAGGCGGAAACATCTAGTTAGCGCTGGTTCCGCTGAAAGAAATATGCAGATTACGGTCGGAATTCCGGCAGATCTACAAATGCCGCGTTCTCCTGTAATTATTCCCCTTAGCTTGACCTCCTTTTTCTTCTTGTCTGTTTTGCTCTCATTTCGTCATTTTCTCTGGCACTTTCTAAAGTATTAATTATGTCCCTCTACGCGTTGTAGTTGAGGTTTCAATGAATAGCACATATTAGGGGGGAGGATCAACTACATAGCGAGAAGGTCAAGAAGCCTCCGAACTAAATGTCTCCGTCAGTGCTACAATTCTTTGGGCGTCAATGACAAAAAGTTATTTCTTACTGGTGTTATGTAGGTCTGTGTCATGCACCGGTTAGATTAAGTGTCGCCTTTTTTTTTTTTCTCTCCTTTTTTTGCGTTCTCTTTTCTCAGCCGCATTCTTCGTGCATGTGCCGGGAGCCTTGCCGGAGGGTATATACAGTCAACTCCAGTTAATTCGAACATTCCAACATTTGGGCGAGTTATACGAAAGATTGAATAAATAAAATAAATAAAAGGCAGCAAAAATGAAGGAATTTTTTTTAAATTTATAGCTTGTAGTATCGTTGTTTCTTGCTCTTGAAGGGCGACTCAACCATCATAACGCGAAGAGCACCGGCGTGTTTAATTAAACGCTGCCTCAGCGTGACAGGACACGAAACAAGCGGCAACGGATGGCTTCGTGGGCGGAAGTAGCGTCGGCCACTAAATGATAAAAATGATTAAACAAAACAGCCTCACGCCTGGGGAAGCTTTAGAACCATCTACTGAATTTCTCGTTTTTTGTTTTTTTTTTTCAAGCTTTTAGTAACCACTGAGCGCATGAGGGGGTGCCGGTCGGTGTCGAAAAAGCGAAGCGGCGCGCTTTCGATTTCAAGCTAAACGAAGGTTCTTTTTATAGAAATGTATGGTTTCTCGTCGGGACTTTTCAGTACGTTTGAATTACTCGACAACTCGAATTAAACGATGTCAAATTAGCAGACATGGACTGTACGTTCTTGTTTTTCTTTTTTTCTTATGAACATTTTAGAGGCTAGTTCCAGCGTTGTCCCGTCGTGCTTTTTTTTTCCGTTGTGTACCATGTTCACCGCTGAAATTTTTTTCCCACCAATCAAGCATGCACGAACTGGACCAGCTCCCAACGTTTATATGCCTAGAGGCGGTCATTATATGTTAGTGTCTTACTCTGGGTGCAACTGCTATGTAAAGGTTTATATCTTTAGTTTCTGTATTTTTTTCACGCATTTGAATAAAATAGAGCGTTCGGTTGTGTAGGCACCACTGAAAGCTCTTCTACCACTCTTCTACGCCGCGTGTTGCTCTATTCTTCGACGTGCATTACAAAAGACCATTTAAAATATGCTAATTAACAAATTTTCGATAATTACCAATCTAAATTCTTATAGCGCAACGTTGCCATTGTGGAATTGAAGTCGGGCAGTAATGAATTCCATTGAGCAGAAATCCAAAGACTAACACCAGTTCCGAGATAACTACCCAGTGAACGTACTACAAGCTCAATTGGCGTCTTGCTTTATATTTTCCTAAATATCCTCCCTCACGCACTGTCAGTCAACTGTAAGTGGAACATCTATGTATTTTGCAGAAGATTTAGGGGACCGATATTTAAAGATAATGTTTTTTTTTAATTATGGGGTTTTACGTGCCAAAAGCACGATCCGATTATGAGGCACGCCGTAGTGGGGGACTCCGGAAATTTGGACCACCTGGGGTTCTTTAACGTGCACCTAAATCTAAGTACAGAGGTGTTTGCGCATTTCGGCCCCATCGAAATGCGGCCGCCGTGGCCGGGATTCGATCCCGCGACCTCGTGCTCGGCAGCCCAACACCATAGCCACTGAGGAACCACGGCGGGTAAAGATGATGTTAGTCACATAATATCTAATAAACAAAAGCGATCTCATTGCTACCCGACTAAATAACTGCCGTAACTGCAATGCATTTTTAAGTAAATAATTTAAATGTGTATTAAAGAAAGCATTTAATTACATAGCTGAGCATTGCGATTTGTCACTCATGTTTTGTCCAACTCTTCAACTAATCCATTCTGAAGGGCCGTAAGTTCGGTATATACCGCAGGTGATTGATTCATTTCTGTTTAAGAGCAAAAATAAGCAAGCAGCATCAGAGTCAGGTGCAACTCTGCCCACTCTGGTGCAACTGTATTGATAAGTCAGATATATCATCTCTCAATGACAGAGCCCGACGGAAAGTTGCCTGATGCCACAATAACTCCTCATCACGTGATAAATGTGTATCAGCAGCCCCGTGTCGCTTAGCTTATTAACACTGACGTGGGCCTGCCAGATCAAGAGTTCGGCAGCATGTTACACTCCTGCAACACGTGAAGGCGAAAGCCTGCATGCCGCACACTTGGTAATGCGCCGTCTCACATCGTCGCGTTGCTGCTTTCGCAGTTCGGCTTCTTCGGCTCATTTTCGACGCTCAGCTGCGGCTTCGCGCGCTCGTATACAGCGGGGTCAGACTCGCGCCAACAACGTTCCTCTTCGACATTAAGTTGCATCCTTTCAGCAGGGGACTGAAACGTATGCTGTTCTGTGTGTTGTACGGGTGATTTTAATGGAAGTGTACGCACTGCTCGCTTCGCGTAGCTGAGCGCTTGTAGCTGAGCCTTACGGGGGTATGAACCATTTCATTTTCGCTTGCTTACGGGGGTATGAGCCATTGCTTACGGGGTATGAACCAGTGAGAAGGTCACGTGTTTTTTCAAGCGAAGCCTTATAGGGTCACAAGTTTCGGCGGTGGTGGTGGTGGTGGTGTCACGCTGAAAAGTGGGCTGATCCGGGTGATAGTTCAGAAAGGGTCCAAGCTCAATGGCTGATACCCCTGTCGTGTGGGCCGTTCCTGGTGATAGTGAAGAAAGGTTCCAAACTCAATGGCACATACCCCTGTGGGATCGGGTACCTGCAACGCGCCCTTGAGCTATCCCTTGTCACACGTCGTACCCAAAAAAAAAATCACCAGCCCTTCCCCTCTTGAGGAAATGAGCGTAAGCGAAGCTTGTCGTCCGATTCTAGCGTGAGGGCTTACGAAGCTCTGGCGAAACGTCAGCGAAGAGCCGCGGACCCCGAGTTGCGGGATCGCGATGTTGAGGCCAAACGTCAGTGATGAGCCGCCGACCCTGAGTTTACGGCAAACGAAGCGGAACGCCTGCGATAGTGTCGTCTTGCCACAAGCTTCGCTTAACCCCATTTTATCGACAAGAGAAGGGCTCTGATTTTTTTCTTTTTTTTACCACTCGTCTAGGCGCCGCGTTTCTGTACGTTGTATGCGTGTTTCCAATGAATGTATGCACTGTTCGCTTCACTTTGCTGAGTGCTTGTAGCCTCTGCATTACGAGAGGGATAAGCCATTGCATTTTTGCTTGCTTAGGGGAGTATGAGTCATTGCTAATAATGACAATTTTTGTACCACTGGACCGGACGACACGCACATGTTGGCACAATAATATATAGATGAGACGATGCACGGCTCTTCTTTATTTTTATTCTTTTAATTATTGTGTTCATTTACTATCGCTTAAAGGTCAACTGCAAAAAAATTTTGGACCGCGTAAAATTTTCAAATAACGTAGATAACCTCGGCATGAACTCCGAGGTGAACTCCGAGGTGCTCGGATTTCCATCGTATCCACTAATCAACAGGTTATCGTGTCGTCTGCTTAGTGTGCTAGTAAGAACACAAAGGCTTCTAATTAGAAAATTAGACAATTACCAGCTCTGCACCATTGCCAAAGTTGCCTCATTTGTGTATACTACGAATTTATAACTGTGGCTGTTGGCCTTTAAGGAGCTTTCGTACTGTGTGTGTGTGTGTGTGTGTGTGTGTGTGTGTGTGTGTGTGCGTGTGCGTGTGCGTGTGCGTGTGCGTGTGCGTGTGCGTGTGCGTGTGCGTGTGTGTGTGCGTGTGTGCGTGTGTGTGCGTGTGTGCGTGTGTGTGCGTGTGTGTGTGCGTGTGTGTGTGCGTGTGTGCGTGTGTGTGTGCGTGTGCGTGTGTGTGTGCGTGTGCGTGTGCGTGTGCGTGTGCGTGTGTGTGTGCGTGTGCGTGTGTGTGTGCGTGTGCGTGTGTGTGTGCGTGTGCGTGTGCGTGTGCGTGTGCGTGTGTGTGCGCGTGTGCGTGTGCGTGTGCGTGTGTGTGCGCGTGTGCGTGTGCGTGTGCGTGTGTGTGCGCGTGTGCGTGTGCGTGTGCGTGTGCGTGTGCGTGTGCGTGTGCGTGCGTCTTTAGAGTTGATCGTAGATGCCATATATCATACGGAGAGGTCATGGATACAAAGCACCATAATGGTCAGGGACGTATTTTACCACGCGTGAGGAACGATGCACACACGGTCGAAACATGCCCTTACTTCTCCCGCGCGCGCCCATCGCTGATGGCCCATTGTTTATACCAACCTCACCGACTTCCTAAATATATGAGATATAATTTTTATCTCGCGTTGTAGTAGAGATATCAACGCGCCAGCGCAATGCGGACCCGCGTTATCGGACCTTGCGATCGTCTATATTACAGCAGTAGGTTCCAATGGTTTCATCATTCTAGCGATAACCACTGGAATGTTCAATAGCGCCCAGTTCAATGGCGCCCAGCCAACCGGCCATGTCCAGCCGTGTTCGCTGTTATCGCCCAAGCCGAGTCGTTTCTTTGGTTGTGGCGGTGGTCGTTATGCGGAATGCAGCTGAAGCTGGCCTTGCAAGGCTTGCTGAATCATAGTTTGGAGAGCCATAAGTTTGCCCAATAAATAATTGGCTCCTGAGATTTTACCTGCGTCCCGCCCCGTCTTTACCACCACGTGACAAAGAATCGTCAACAGAGCTTATATGGCAGACCCGACCACAAGAGCAGGTTGGTTGGTTTGTTTGTTGGTGTTCCTACAGTAGGGGAGTCTCCTACAACTACTAGAGGGAGTTCTGGCACTGCGATTGTTCAGTCACCATGGGAATGATGGGTAGTGCATGGAGTTGTCTGATCGTCGTGCTTGGGGCTTCAGACATTCTTGTGGCTTTGTTTATTACTCTTTATTTGGGATTAAATTGGCCTAACTTTCAAAGCAATTCATACTTTTTCTAATGCAGAGGGTAATAAGACTCTGCAAGCACGTATAATTTCAGTGGTTCCGCTTGTCCACGCGTCCATGGCGTAATGGTTTCAATATCGGGCTTCTATGCTAGAGGTCCTGTGTTCGAATCCTGGTGACGGACAATTTTAATAATGTTTAATTAATTATTTACAACGCAGCAGTTTCTTAAAAATTATCATCTTGCAAAGTCACGAAGCCATTTAAAGCCAGAAGGACGAAGCTTAGGCAAATCCGTGCAACAACCCATCACTGCCATGCTGCATGGCTGAACTGCTTGCAGCTCACACAGAGAACAGCGCCACAGTTTCCTCTGGTATTTGCATGAAACTCCATGCCTATGGGGGATTTCAAAAAAGCCAAATGAATTTAGGAAGATAATTAGACAAGTCTGAAAAAAAAACATCACGTGGAAAGCGTAACCTCCTAAGCGCAGGCGCTGCACGGTTTCTCGTCGTCCTTTGAAATGTGTACTACGTATTTTCTTCGCTTCCTGCCACTATAGCTGCCCCGTGACAATAATAAATGATGCTTGATCAATAGACCCGGAGAACATGAAGACAACATAAAACATACATTAGGGAGAAAAAGTTGTCATCCACCTGATCACAACATAATGCTGCAAAGGGACCCCAGCATATATGGAAAGTAAGAAGGGAAATATTTTGTTTCTGCATCTGCTTGCTTCGATAAGACCGTCTTCGAGGAACCAACTATGTTCTAGAAGCAGGCGCCACAAAGTGAGTTGTCGACGTTGCGGGCTGAGCTCCCAGGACAAATGAGTAGGAGCCGCAAATAAGCGTTTGCAGGCAGGATGTGTCGTGTCGTTGGGATAGTGCCCCCCGGTAGGTATATAGGAATAGGATACGCAGGGAATTGGCCTATGCAGTGCCTTATCATCGGCGCAAATATGGGGATTCGGTCTGGGCCTTTGGAAATAAGGTCGGGTCCTATCGCGGCCATGATCGCATGGGAGTCGAGAACTTTTGTCGGCATCGACGGTGTTCTCCCATTTGCTATATTTTTCACGCTCGTGTTTGTGGGTCGCCTCCTGCCATTATGCTGCAGTCATGAGGGTGCAGTCACCTTTCCTTATCGTGAATCAACATTCAGACCAGAGGATTTCCGTAGAACTCCATTTGATTAATACAAAAGCAATGCGCTGTCTCATGTGTCTAGCATGTGCCAACACGCGTGTATGTAAGGTCAATTTTTGGGAAATTGATGCTCCCTTTGTTAGCGGGAAACAACGACGCTAATGATAGAAGATTATCTCACAGCAAGTAATAATTACTACGCCAAGCATCCTTTCGCCATGCTCTCTCTCTCTCTCTGATAGATATATCTTAGTACGAACTAGCAATACAATCGTGCCAATGCGTGCCTATGCAGTCATGCGAACGTTTGATAATCCATGTCTAGTTCACTTTTTTATGTCTGATTTCTTCACTGCAATGTCACGGCTTGACAATGCAGGCGTACATATCGGCATGCCTTCCGTGGTATAGAGTACCACTTGTGGGTTTTCTCTTTCTTCTTTCTCTAGTTTCTCGCATTTTCTTTTCTTCAAGCTGTACGCTTTATTGTGAATGTTTTCGTTGCTGAACTCTGGTGTTGTATTGCACCGGGCCAACCAAGAGGCAAAAAGCTAAGGTCAGACCAGACGCCAGGAGGAACACCAGCGTTATACCGCATAAAATCAAAAACTGTACCCAGCGAATAGCTCCTAGAGCCGGATTGATTGCCAAAATGTCTGATGCCGAAAAAACAGTTTGTCGTCCAACATGATATCACAGAAAGCAGCTTCTCGTTTCTACTGGTGATTATTATTCTTTTCTTACTACCATGGCTTGTTGTGAAGTTTGCTGGCACTGCAGAGAAGAACTGAAAGAGGAGGCGAACGTAAAGAATTAGTATTCTTGGCGAAGACCATCGGATCAACTTGGGCCACCTGCGGCTCGCCGCGTTGCCCCAAAACATCACTGCGTTCCTTGACTCCCCGTTCTGTTCTCGCAGAAATACGACAGCTGAAGGACGAGTTCAACCCGCGGATTACTGCGCTGGTAATATAGCAGCAACGATTGCGTCGGATCGATTCTTTCCCGTTCTTATCAACCGTCACGCGACTGTCCAAACATCCTAGTCATAACATAGGCGTTGCGCAGCCAAAGTCAATGGCCGAGGGTAAGAATAACTAACAATAATAAAATATAATCAATAATACTTCCAGCATCGGTCGGGAAGTGTCCCAGGGGATTTGCCACAATGGCAGAGCACGGCAGCAAGAGGAATCGCACGGCTTTCTTCTGAAAGCGGGTGCAGCGGCTAACCCTGAGAGCCAGGCCTAAGTGCTGCAGCTGGTGAAGTGAGCATACAACGCTAAAATCACAGAAAGCTATATGGCAGGAAACTTACAGAGAGAAGAAAAAAAAAAGATTGCAAACTAACTAAACGAGGTGTTGGGACTGTGCACGATACCTGTACTTATTTACTGGCCTTAACACGATCCCGTATCATTCCTTATGTTTTCTTCTCTGACCTACTCGCAGCAACAGATAAATGCGTAACATGTTTATGACACGGAGTATATGCAGCATTTCGTTCTTCCCGATGTTTGTTATTATTCATAGAAATTTCAGTGGCCACTGTTTTGAACAAAAAGGTAAATCATAAATGCATATCTACACAAATAACGTGACGCCGGTCAGCACATTCTGCACATTCTGCACATTGCCCTTCTGTTCTAACATATTTCATTTTGTTTTCTTATTTCAGTTCCTCCAAGAGGCCGCTACTGAGAAACACCTAAGCGGAGTCCTGGAACACTATTCTGCCGACATGGGCTTTCAGATGGATGAGCCCCCTCCCCTAATTTTCTTTCAAGCTTGTCCATCTAATGAAACAGCAGCAACTTTGCAGCGTCAGTCGAGAAGTTTCCATCATCTCGCGCAGACAGGTCTCGAAATTTAGGCGTCTAGGCCACTTTCAAAAGTATTCCACTACAATTTGCATAAAGCTACCGAACGAGTGCGGAAAACAGAGCCCCAGCACAGTATCTGGCACAACAGCACGTTCACTTGCCTCATGCAAGTGAACGTGCTGAGGCAAGTGAGTACCATAATTACAATGCAGCACGTTCACTTGCCTCATGCAAGTGAACGTGCTGGACCACTTTGTATGTCAAAAAATTTTTATAAAATATCAAAATATTTTTATAAAGCTTACGCTAGCACAGCGTCTAGCTCTACGGGTGTTGGAAGTAAACTCGAAGCGACAATAAGTCAACTTTGTTGCCAGTGCCCATCTGCATGAGTTAAGGAAGCACGGACAATGTCGCTCAGATATTGTTATTATCTAGTATTCAGGGTGTATAAGATATTTTGATAAAATAAACATTTGTTTTATAAATAAATGTTGTGTTCCACGCTTCATGGTTTTCTCAATAATCGCACTAAAAGGAATGATCGATTGGATTGCTATACAAAGCACGTACGTACTTTAACTCCTGCTCCTGCCTCTCGCATAACACATGCATAACACTCGCATGCCGAAATATGCATTTTCAGCGCCCACCAGCATGTACGGTAAGTTACCCTTGCCACCTGATTAGGCTGAATTGCCAATCACAGGGCCAGCACAGCTATGGCTACATAATAACTATGGTTGCATAATATTCGATTCGTTATTCGAAAGTTTCGAATATTCGCACAACCCTGCTTAGAACACATACACGCTTATAGTTTGGATACAGTTCAGGGCAAAATATAGAAAAGAAAGGAGAGAAGACAGAACAAAAACGACCGTGGCCACTTAATGTGTCTTCGTCTGTGTCGTGATCAGTCAGATAACCAGCCCAGAGACACGCAAAATGTGGGGGCGTGCTTAGTGTGGTGGTCCGGAACGACGAGTTGCAGATTCTAACAAACACAAGTGAACATGTAACATCATATCTCCAAAGGCGTTCACGCACAGTTTTGACGCGGTGTTCCTGTGAGCAACTGTCAGGTGCCAGAAGCACGTGCACACATGTTTTGCATTTGTCCTGCATACGCGCGAAAACGACAGAAACCGGTCTCTTTTACCGGACAAGTCGATAAGAGACAATGATATAGACAAGGACGGGGACCGAGTGAAGAAACAACAGGACACAGCGCTGTGTCCTGTTGTACGTTTCTTGACTCGGTTCCCGTCTGTGTGCACTGTTACCCCTTTACGATAAAAGACTGGCTATCAGATTTGTTTTGTCTTTTTTTAGGGTCATTGGCCTGTTGCAAACAATGCAGCCGTAATTACAAGAGCAGCTATAGCCTTTATACAAGACAATGGGCTAGACGCACGGCTTTGGAGAAGCCACAACGCAGCGGGCTTGTATATGCGCATGTCCTTCTCACATCATCATTATCATCCCCATCATCCATATTCATATTAATTTATTTCCCAGCACGCTATACCTCAGGCCAACCTCTCTGCCTTTAATTCTGTTAATAATTTCTTTCTCTCCCTTCACACGATTCGAAGTCGCAGTTTACCAGGAAACAGGGCTCATACACACCAATTATTTACACAATAGGTGGTCGGAGTTTTTCAACAATTCCGAAAACGCTTCTAATGCGCTAACTGCCTTGCCCGTCTTTGCGGTGATCTTGCATGTCGTGACGCTTTAATTTATTTTTGCATTGACAAGAGCAATGTTCCAGTGTAATCTCTAAAGATATTTACTATTTTATGATTTCTTCCTCTTTCATGCGTTATACGAAACGCGTTGTACTTTTTTCCGGTCTTCTCGGTGAATTACACAATGTACCTTGCTCATATTTGGTTGAAATAAGACGTATGTTGTGGAGTGTTGTTTGATCGGAGCTTAAACTGTGTAGCTTAATTACAGCCTTTTAAGAAAGTACTTATACAAGGGTCCCTGAGCGTCAGAACCGTATTTTACGAACTGCGTGTAGGAAGTTTACGCAATGTCCTGAAAGAATTGAACGTGTCAGAAATTTTACATTTCGTGGAAATAGGAGGCAACTCGTAAGTGATATATGAGCGATGCTTTAATAGCGTCAGTTTATTACGGGTTTTTGGAAAAATATTCCTTAAGCAAGTGTTCGAAAGCGTTACATGGCCGTTATCCGCATTGTTTCGCTGTGTCCGAGGAGAACAGTATACGTGACAATGCAACGTATATACACGCATCTACCTTGCATTGCAGGTTACCGATAATATAGCCCAATATCTATGCATATATAAAAATACTACCATCTTTGTTTGTCCCAGGGCAGCGGGGAACTCTTTAAGCGTTTTATATACATATCTCTTTATATCTATTTCTTATTTAGCGTCTAATTAACCCACGTACTTCAAAATGAGCCTTCACATTTCTCCTGACGTGTCCCTTATTACTTCCTAACGAGAACTCGGCGAATGAACAGCCTCGCTATGGAAAATTATGCACCTGATGGTACACCTGACGCTCATTTGCGCTATTAACGCGATAAATAACAAGTTTAGAACGAGCGTAAAACCCCAAAAAAATGCTAAGGTTATGTACCGATTTCCACAGTGCGTGCGATCTGCATGATCTTTTTTGGCAAGCAGCACTACTCTACTGCATTCAAACGATTAGAAAATATTCTCGTGCAAGAATAAGCGCTTCATTAGCATGCAGACTGTCTGTATGCAACTATCGGCGGTAAACATTGCGGAGCACTTTGCATGCTCGTACAGTTAATTAGCTCTGCTGGCGAGCAAAAAAAGTTTACTACCCTGTCGAAACATGTGTTTATTTGAGGGATTTATAATGTAAATCCCTTAGAAATCCCGTCCCAGAGGTCACAGACCAATAAAAGCACTATCTCCTGAACCTCGTTACGCCGAGGTAATTGGCGCATATGACATGGTTAAGAAATCAGTTCTACCTAACCAGGTGACCCTGCTTAAAAATATTCATTCCAGTATTGGTTTTCGTTGAAGAATATGGTTTATAGAAAAAAAACACTTAAATAAAGAAACATTGTTATAATCATCCTAGCTCGTTAATGATGTCTTAATTATTTAAAAGAGAGGCTAATGCACCCGATGTTCATTAACGAAAGAAAATGTAATAGAGGATTAGCTTCCTTCGGCGTCCCACTTTGCGAAGCGGTTTCCTCTGAAACTATAGCGAAGATAAGCCCTCCAAGGTTGATGAATAAAAATAAAATATCCATAAAAACATAACAGCCCAGAGTACAGCAGGCGCTCTTTTTGTGAACCTCGGTGTACATTATTTATAGAATCTGTAAACGAAAGTTCGCTCGTTCAGCCGACGCATACCAGTTTAAAGTGGCATCGAAGTGTGTCGTGCTCACCGCGACGGTATATATGGTGGTTATGGCATTTTCCTGCTAAACGCGAGGCCGCGGGTTCGCGCCCCTACTACACGGCAGCCGCGTTCGAATGGTGGCGGAATGCAAAAGTTGTGCGTCGTGCTTTGGGTGCATGTTACAGAACTACAGGTAGACAAAACTGATCCGGACCGTCCATTGTCGTAGCACCTGCGTTGCTTCCCATGACGTTAAACTCACTCAATCATCATCATCATTAAATCGAGCCATGACACCTCGGATGCCATTGAATTTCGGAGCGGCGATAACGTCAGCGTTAAATCGCAGGATACAGCGAAGCGCGACATGGAATTGCTGGAGTGACGTTACGGTCCTGCTATTGCTTGCACAGAACGGTATCAGGTTAATTTCGTCGTACTACTTTTGGTATTGAAAAGCATACTCCTTGCAGGGAACTAAACTGAACCATGGAAGCTTATTCCTAGTAAAAAAAAAAAAAAGGGGGGGGGGGGGGGTGGAGTCCTTATACAAATGGTAGATTCGACAACGTACACCTATAGTGTGAGCTATTCAACGGAACATGCATGGCCTAGAAGTGCTTCCGCAAAGCCAGTTAGTCTACACGAGTTAGGCTGAAGGACCAAATGGGTGAGCTTATTAACGAAAGTTCCTCGTAGGATATGCGACGAAATGCAATCTAGGTATATGGACAAGGAGGCTTGTTTCCGCGAGCGTGTAATTTTATGAATGAGAATAAGATTCAGAAATTTCAGCTTCTTGCTCTCGCCTGCTACGAGAAAAACGTCCTTGCGAGTTATGTCACCCCGTATACAGCACAACTCCGGACACATGCACTTGCTCTACCAGGGCAGAGTGGAAGCCTCTAGAGGAGGAAAAACTTTATTCGTAGCAGTCCTAAAGTTGCTGTTAAATTATGCACTCTTAGAAATATCAAGTACGTAAACAAGGTTTGTAAAAGCGCAAGTATAGAGTTCTAAATTATGTGACTCGAAAGCTTTGACAACTGACGGTAGATAAATGCGCGTGAAAGATGCAAACCCTCAAGCGATTAAGCTCTTTTAACAACGGAGAAAAGACAGCAAACTGTATCGTGGAAACAGACACTCGCCTACAGCTAGAGATAGCAGCGAAATCCCAGCAAAACTGACCAAAATAGAGTTCCGAAAGAATACTCTATCAGTCTAATATGATTTATCGCTTATCATTAGCATTGCTCCCTTTAGGCGACATACGTGCATTTATACCTCGATATAACGAAGTCGATGGGACCCGAGAATTATTTCGCCAAATCGAGAGGTTCATTAAAATGATGACATTTAAAACACTCACGCGAATTCAACGCTCGCGTTTATTCAAGAGCAAAAAAAGAGGTCATTCGTCGCACTTATCGTAGAAAGCGAGCGCGTTGAGCAGGTCTTGCGTCCCTTGATGGGAGCGGCAACCCTCAGCAGGTCAATGGCGTCACGCACCTGATCTAACACTCGCCATAAAAATATTTCAACCCATACTCACCTCCGAAACTTCGTTAAATCGGGTTAGTTCTATGAGCTTGTGCCTCGAAATGAAAATAACGTAGTTAAATCTACATTTTCGTAAAAAAGGTTTACTTAAATCGATGTTTCTCAACACAAAGCTGTTTACCTTGTGACTGCTCAGCCAGGCAAGAATGACGCCGCATAATCACATAGAGCAAACCCTGACACTAGTTCTTTGTTTTATCTTAGAAAATAGAAATAAAACAAAAGCAGGTATCTTTTCCTGCGAATAATGCCTTGACAAACAACACTTTGTGAGCCTTTGTGACAAACAGCACTTCATCAACACTTCCGTCTGCATGTGCGCGTTCAACAAGCGGTGAAGTGATGCGGTGGAATGCCGTCAAAGCTGGGGCGAGCGACAGTCACTCTTGCTCGTAGCTCGCTACACGAGCTCGCGCGGCATTATTTCCATTGGCGCTGGTCGTATGCAGCGTGCATTGTTTCCAGGCGCGGGCGTACCTTCATTAGGCGCACCGAAGTGCTTTGTTGCAGCGGCTGCTTAGCTGTCTGGCAGCGTGCTCGGCAACCGCTGCCAGCGCGCTTTGACAAAACCGCTCGTGAGTGAGCAATAAAGGACGCACTCGGGCGACAGCGTTGTTTCTATACCCAAACCAGGAACTGTGTTGAGGCGTGTTGCCACCGTACGAAAATCTTAAACACCATTTTCTTAAAAAGCGGAGCTCTTTAATAATTGTTGCCTGACCCACCACGGTGTGTGTGAGAGAGAAAGCGTTTACGGCACACGATAAAATAAGTAACATTGTATGCACGCCGGATGCAAGCTTCAACAAATCGACCTATAATAACAAAAAAAAATTTTTTTTTTTTTTGAGTGATAAAGAAGTGCCAGTGGGCGCACCTCTGCTCTCTGCACCTCTGGAAGCAAGTGAAGCGATGTTGTCATGTGCGAGCAGCAAATTTCTTCATATAACGAAACTTAAAAGTACGTATAAAAGAGCTAAACAGACTCAACTTCAGTTGACAATTGCTCAATTTTGTCACAATAATTTGTCAACGGGAGTCAAACTCTATTTGTCGATTGCAGTTAACATTTACGTATTACGTAGATCTCTGAAGGTGTCAACAACGTACCGTGTTAATATATATATATATATATATATATATATATACACGCAGTGGCCCGAGTTAAACATACCTAGTGGCACATATGTTTAGAATGCACATTCTCCGGGATCGGCCCACGAAAACACCGAGACACACGCCGGAAACTAGGCTGACTCAGAGAAGAATGCTTCGCATTAAAGTTCTACTTCGCCAGATTTAATTATAGCCACTCTCTCGCGGCTCACGTGTATATATTTGCAGTTATCGCTCGAACTGTTGCTGTCGGTTGTTTACACAAAAATCACCCATCCCTTCGGTCCTCTTCGCCGCGCCGCATTTCGCCGCCGACAGCTGCGACAGCGGGTTGCCGTAAAAATACAATGTGGCGCAAATTCGCGTGAATTTTTGTTTTTTTAGCAGAGTGTCTGTTAAGTTCGGGCTCTTCCGTCCAGAGAATAGGGGAAGAGCGGCGACACGCGTTAGAATGTAAATTTATGAACGATTTTACATGAAAATTTATGAATGAATCTAGAATGAATTTCAATTTACCGGACTGGAGGTGAGCGCGGGATCTTTCTACGCTCCCCCGCAGTCCGAACGTGGCACGAGGCAACACACAAGGGCCCTGCATAGTTGGACTCGCGGCCGCATCTCGTTGAGGTGGCATGCAAAAATGTGTCGCACTTTGGGTCTCCATTAAAGAACGCCAGGTGGTCAAAAGTAATCTAACTTTCCACTACGGCGTCTCTGCGTACCTCACAGCTCTTGTGTCAGGCTTTGGGACATTTAAATCCCAATGATCAATAGCTGGGTGTACGTGCCTCCTTCGCGCACTCGCATTTACGGGCGGCTGATGCTCCGCGGCCACTAGCTCTCCCGACAGGGCCAGCAGTTATCCCTGGAAGGCGCCAACTTGCGAGGCCCGCGCAATCGGCAATAAAGAGTGCGTCAATCCAACCGTAACTGATAGACACGAGGTCAGTCCCAAAAGTTCATGCACTGAGTCAGTAAAAAAGTGGAAGAGGGTGTAGCACCACCGCTCTCTCTACTCTAAATTAAGGACAACGGGGACCTCTATAGTACGAGCCGGACTGCTGCATGACGAGGTAGAACATCATCATCAGCAGCAGCCTATTCTTATGTCTACTGCAGGACAAAATTTCCCCCGGTCTTGCACTAGCTGATTCCAACTTGCGCCTGCAAATTTCCTAATTTCATCACACCACCTAATTTTCTGCCGTCCTCGACTGCGCTTCCCTTCCCTTGGCAACCCTTCTGTAACTATAATGGTCCACCGGTTATCTACCCTACGCATTATATATGGCGTGCCCAGCTCCATTTTTTTTTCTCTTAATGTCAACTAGAATATCGGCTATCCCTGTCTGCCCTCTGATCCACACTGCTCTCTTCCTATATAGCTCTTAACGTTACGCCTAACATGTTTCGTTCCATCCCTCCTTGTGCGGTCCTTAGCTTGTTCGCGAGCTTCTTTGTTAACCCCCAAGTTTCTGTCCCATATGTTAGCACCGGTAGAATGCAATGATTGTTTTTTTCTTTTTTTTTTTTTCAACGACAGCGGTAAGCTCTCCGTCAGGATTTGGTGATGCCTGCCGTATGCATTCCAGCCCATTTTCGTTCTTCTGTAAATTTTCTTCTCATGATCAGGGTCTTCTGTGAGTAATTAACCTAGATAAACATACTATTGCATAGACTCTAGAGGCTGACTGGCGATCACGAATTCTTGCTCCCTTGCCAGGCTACTGACTACTATTACCTTTATCTCCTGCGTATTAATATTCAATCCCACTCTTACACTTTCATGGTTAAGGTCCTCAATCGTGTTGTGATTTGTACCCATTGTTGCTGAACAGGTCCAATGCCAACACGAAATGTCAAGGACAATATGCAAACCGAAGGTTGCATATTATGCGTACACCTTTTTCTGCAACGCAATTTTAGTCTTTGTCGAAATGGAGATCGAAGAGCAGTCGGTACAAAGGATGGACCGATATCAAATTTCTTGTGAAATTGGGTCAGAATGGTGCAGAAATTCATCAAATGTTACAATAAGCCTATGGAAAGGATGTACTGAAGAAGAAAAAAACTGTGTTCAAGTGGGTCTAGCATTTTCGGGAAGGCCGTGAAGGAACCAAGGACGATGCAAGATTACCCCCACCCCCCACCTTTTTTCACCACCTCGTGCGAAGATGAAAACATCGATCGCGTGCGTACTCCTGTGCCAAGTGAGCGCCGAATGGTTGTTAGAATGATAGCAGAACCACAACGATTGGGAAACTCGTCCGTTCACAGGATTCTGACAGAAAACTTGAAAATAAAAGGAAAAAAGAGAAACAAAACTGCCGACTCCTGAGCAAAAAATGCTACGAAAAGAATGTTGCATTGATCGGAAAACTTCAGACGACAACGATGAATTCTTGCAGAAGGTCGTCACCGGCGACGAAACTAGGATTTACGAATGCGTTTGATTTACGAATACATCGAGATGAAGTCACAGGGCAAGGTGTATAAAAAGATAAGGTGCAACAAAGTAAAAAAAAAAAAACGAGAGAAAAAAAAACGCGTGCCAACAAGAATCTGCATGTTGATCGTATTTTCTTGTTTTCTCTAGTGCCATGAAATCGTGTACCACGAATTTGTATCTGAAGGTCAAACTGTTGGTCGTGTGTGATCAAATTCGTCGAAAGAGCTAGGGGCGTTGCTTCTGCACAACAATCATGTCTCTGCGCGCGCACTCTGCATTAACAGCGCGCGAGATTTTGATAGACAATTCCATCGCTGTGCTGAAACGCCCTCCCTATAAATATATATACCCGCAGGAGTTAAAGCAGCCTGCAACTTTTTTTTTTCTTTCCAAATGCAAACTGGCTTTTCGGGGGCTGCATTTCAGAGATGTGACCACAATTCAAAAGAAAGCGACATCGCTGTTGAAGTGCTTAACAGAAGAGCACTTCGAAGGGTGCTTTCCAGCAATGGAAGAAGAGGCGGAACCAGCGTACGAGCGCAGCAGCGCACGCAGGACGACAGAGGAGACGAAGACACAGCGCTCTCCACTGACGTCCTTGCGTGCCGTGTTGTGCTTTATACCTCAAGTTATGTAGTACCAACCAGCCCCCAAGTCTGTTCTTCAGTGCACTATGTCGAATGTATGTCGAATGGGGAGTATTTTGAAGGTAATCAGTGATCACACTGATGTATCTGAAGGATTGTGAACTATCGTTTTTAAACGTATACGGCACTAACTTCTTTCGGGACACACCTCGTAGGTGTCCGTTTGATGGCGTGCTGAGAATTTTGTGTTCGAAGATGAAAGGTGTCTGGGTGCGCGTGTTTATGATCACGTGATTACACGGCGCACATCACCATTGTGCGTACCAGACAACCAAGACCTGAGCCCTTTGAGTTGCTATACGTATATACCGTAAGAAGCCCGACGTTTGCAATGCGAATCCTGCTGGGATGAAAGCATCAACGCAACAAGCGCCCTGCTCGCTGTTCCCCTTGAATGCGTAGGCTGTCGGCCACTGCGTGACATGTAAGGCTCAGCAAAGGCGTTGTTTTATCTAGGTGATGAAGACACAATACGCTGAAGACTATGTGCTAGCACGTCTAAAATTGAATTGCAGTAAGGTGTTAAACTGGGCGAGTTGGTTGATTTTCAATATAACGGTAGCGCAACTGGGACGCCGACACACAGAAGAAAAATGTATTTCTCTTCTGCGTGTCTCCGTCTATTTTGCGCTGCCGTTATAATTAAAAGGGAAGACTGCTACAGGGAGCGCTCTCTCTCTCTCTTTAGCTATATGAACTTGTGCCAGTAAGTATAGTTCCACGTGTCGTCCAACGTTACAAGATTAGCTTGTGCCGTCAACGGTCTACGAAAGCATGAATGAAGGAAATGATTAGTAGGGTGCATTACTTGCGTAACACAGTTGAAGAGAGTCAATCCGATACGTGGTCACGTCACGGTAACATTGTCTTCCACCACCGCCCTCACCACACGCCTTTCCTAAAAGACAACGTGCGCGACAGCAGTGTGGGGCTGCCGCACTCGCACGTTGAAACGAAGGCGATAAATTTATACGTTCCAATAAATGACCGGAGCTGCACAAGCATATAGGAAGAAAACGTGCACAGGGCCGGTATTTTGTAGCGATGCCTTATGACTTATTCTATACTAGTCTTATCCTCCGCTCACGGCCGGCTGATCCCGTTGATAACGCGAGCGGACCGTCGCTCTGACCACTGACAACGCGCGATAAGCGCGAAAAGGCATTAGCACCGGAAAGTCATCGCTACAAAATACCGGCCAAAATCAGTCAGCAAAGCACCCGAACGAGTACGCGTCAATTACAACCTACCGCGAATTAAGGGCACAGAGTCCGCCGGACAGGTGCACGCGTTGGGCCGACCTTTTGAAATGGAGACTGCAATGGGGACGGCTTCATGAAGAATTTGCTTGCGTATGCTGGCTGTATGACGTACAGTCAACCACAAAAGTTTGCGGACCACGCGAGCGCGTGGCCAAGAGCCTCTTCGCGACACTTCCGCTACGTCACCAGCGATCGACAGCAGCGCTACGTTGAAGACGCATCCCTCCTTAAATCTATGGCCTGTCTATTTTCGCACTGTGCGCAAATATTTTCTACCTATCTCTTTCAACGTGACGCGCTCTTTGTTAGCCAGGGCTACTTGCTTATATTTTGAGAGCAGAATATCAGTACAAGTAATCAGACAGCGTATTCTTCGGCTGTTATCAGTTCTATTTTCGCGTAGCCACGCTGTTTTTTTTTTTTTTTTTTCGTGAGTGCGTGAGTGAGCGGTGAGGCAGCCATGGGACACAGATGCTTAGTCAGTAGGCAGAATTTTTCCGTTCCTCCCCCATCGCTAAGTGACAGTAGCGGCCGGGATTTGATCGCCTGCGCCCAGGTTTCGCTGCGCAAAGCCCGAACCACCGCGCTGCTATAGTGGTTACATTTAGAAAAATAAGAAATAATCGGGTGCGATGACTCTTTTTATAACCCTTTGCGACACGGCGTCCTCGTTTGGGGACTCGAACTTCGGAGGCGCGTCCCACGCCACGTGTTTCTTCAAATGACCTAAAACTCAGTGTGCACATTCGTGTCCGCTTCCTGATGGGACAACTAGCGGTCAGTTAACTTCATTGTCCTGCGTATTGCTGCAGATGATCACTTTGCTGGAGACACTACCATGTTAGACAATCGTTCGACGTGCCGCGTTCCAAGACCAACGTCAAGAGTATTTTTTTTTTTTCTCCGGTCGACACGA
This sequence comes from Dermacentor silvarum, assembly GCF_013339745.2. Classification (NCBI taxonomy): domain Eukaryota; kingdom Metazoa; phylum Arthropoda; class Arachnida; order Ixodida; family Ixodidae; genus Dermacentor; species Dermacentor silvarum. The sequence continues at coordinate 26,398,344 of NC_051157.2, forward strand.
ATACAACCGAAAAAGCAAGTGTGCATGCGTTTCGGGCCTAATAGTTGATTCTTTTTATGCAAGCATTGAAGCTGACGGATTTCAGAATAATTAGATAATGAGTTATACGCTAATTAATTTTTTTACTGAAACTCGCACAAAACAGCACATTGCTTCGTCTTCTTTCTTGGAATGTAATAGTGAGCGTCTTGAAATGATGCCATGCGCATTTGACGCATTTGCAGACAGTGCATCATAATTCGTGTCTGAAGGGGATGAATTTATTCACAAGACATTTACAGAAGTGTCATGAAACATAGGTCTCTCAATGATCTAGTAGGAAGTGAAATGTCCGCCGTTTTCTAGCACCTTATTGATGCGTGTGGGCATCGACTCGTACAAAGATTCAGTAATCTCCGGTCGACCGCGCAGGCTTTCCCATTCTTGTGCGATCGCTTGCCACAGCGTATCGGCCGTGCGGCCGCGGTTGGCTCGTGTGGACAGCCGTTTCTTCAACATGCCCCAGACATTTTCTATGGGATTCAAGTCGGCGCCACATGGAGGCCACTCAAGCTGGCAAACAGCATGTTCTTCTAGCAATGACTGGACGATACGTGCTTTATGGATCGGGCTGCGGTCGTGTTGAAAAAAATAGCAGCCGTCGCTGAAGGGACCGTCCAGCGCATACGGAACGAGGTGTCTAGTGATGACGTCGCAGTACCGTGACGCAGTGAAGGGCCCTTCCAGACGCACAAGGGGACCAAGGCCATCTTTGCTGATTGCTCCCCACACGCTCACGGAACACCGTCCACTGGATAGAACACTCTGTGTGTAATTAGGCAGATATCTGCAAGAAATAGCATACAATTGGGTTCCAGCGGCGCGTCTAAAAATGTTGTGATTCCTCTTGCGTATGAACTTTATAATGCTGTTATAGAGTTGCAATAGAAAACGTGCAAACATCATTAGATAGTACTGAAAGACCCACTGGCAGCTTTTAATTAGCTTCAGAGTAAGTAGTACTATGAAACAATCGTTAATGTTTTCAACATAATACCACTACAGAAAAATCTCGTAATGTCCAAAAGCTCATTTTACGTGAAACATGTTGTGATGCAGAATTAGCTTCGTGAATTAACTGCCAATACACTGTAAACACACCTGCAGTTTAGTGGACGCCAAACCCGCTTCCGTTGGTCCCAGCGCGTGGAAAAAGTTGACTCGTCGCTAAAGATGACATCGCCCCATTTCTCTGTTGTCCAATCTTTCATTGCTGTAGCGAACATGAGTCGTTCTTGTAGCTGGCTGTCTGAGAGGCAGGGCTTCTGTGCTGCTACGAAAGACTGCAGGCCAAGCTCACTCAGCCTTCTTCTTACAGTCTCAGACGATACCGTGAGCGAGAGCGCTTCTCGGATATCCTCTGCACTTTGAAAAGGATCAGCCACGATGGCGGCCGTAATCAGGCGGTCCTCTTCCTCAGTCGTGGCCCTTGGACGCCCACTGCGCTCCATATCTGTGAATCTGTCATCGTCGCGGAAAGCTTGAATAATCCTATTCACGGCAGTCCGGCTCCTGTTGGTTCGGCGGCAGATTTCGCGCTGAGGTATTCCCTCTATAAATAAACGCACAATGTGCCTTCTTTCGTCAAGTGGAACACGCAGCGGCATCTTTCCAAATAGGCAATCACCACGTGGCCTGAAGCAAGTCTACTACGTTTTCAGCGACTGATGCGAAGATGCGCCTATGTGTGAAAAAATTTTCTATGCATCCGCTTTTTTTTAATTTCTGATGACAGTGAAACACCTCCCTACCCTTTCTCTCAAGACGCAGAAGCAGCAACACTCATTGGACCAAGATGCTGCCAACCAAAGTGCGCCAGTAAACGTCGCGTAAAAAAATCGTCGCAGCGCTTCGTGAAACTTATCTACCCACTGGCACACCAGTCGACAAAGGTTGCAGTGATTGCTCCGATACTGCTATCAAGCCAGATATGTGGCGGTCTTATCGCAGACAGCGCTCTGCGTCAACACAACGAACTAACAATGTCATGCACGGGAATAAAAAATTAACAGGCAGGCGAGTACCAAGAGGGCTCATATCCGGGAGAGCGCCCCTGTCGCCGCTAGGTGGCGTACCGCTAGGTGGCGCGGATAGGCAGTCTGGCACGCGCTCGCGTGGTCCGCAAACTTTTGTGGTTGACTGTACGTAATGTTCCATTCTAGTTTATTTCCTTCCTCCGTGTACGCAGTTGATGACAATGTTGTGCGTGGTGCATGCCGCAGACCTCATGTGCTCTTCTCCAGAATGCTCGGAACAGCGTCACGTTTTACAGTTTGAGATCTATGGTCTCCTAACGACAAGCTATGTGCGTGCCAACCGGGTAGTTAAAGTTCAAATAAAGCAAAGGATATAAATGGGAGACTTACGGCTTAACGCAGAAGCACCTCGATCGTGTGGTGAAGCCGACCACGGCGGCTGCATGCTGTCGAAACCGCAAGGCGGTGCCGCCCAGTGTCCCCGAAGTCTCCTAGCCGACAACGGTGCACAAGCCTTACCAACACAGTGCGACTCTACGGAAGCCGCTCAGCAGGGCCGGTTGCTTCCCTTGACTTGGCTCAAGAGCCGAATCCTTTCCGAAGGCTTTGGGTTCTTGATCTTCACAAAGGTCCTTTTTGCCCTGGTTCCATGCTTTCAAATGCACGTGCCTTGGGTGATCGAGGCACTACGAGGGCGCCGTGGATGAGCTGTCTCGATACTGCCTAATTTAGGGGGGCGCTGATAGTTAGTCGCCGTTCTGACAAAAGTATTTCCACATGGCAGCGTTTTCTCAAGCACTCTTCTTCCGAAGTCAAACACAGAGCAAGGCTTTGCACAGAGCGCTAAAGCGAGGTGCCTTGAAGGCGCGCACAGTTTAATGCACAAACAACTTTTCCCCGCCAAATTAGAGTGCTTCCGCAAGATAAAATACATTCTTTTACCTCGCCGCCCAAGCCAGCAAGCGAGGCGGTCCGGTGCTTATCCGCGCTTCCTTGTTGGCGCGTGGAGCGGAGTCATGTTTAAATCCCTATATAAGAAAAGTACCGCCATCCTTTGACAAATGCCGCTTCGCTCTCTCCTGTGTTATCCTGTATCTCCTATTGGACGATGATAGCGCGCGCTTCTCACTTCTTTATATTTTCTTTTTTTCCGCCTCAGAGCCATGTTGAAAGTCCTCTGCGCAGCCGCAGTCGCCGGCGGCGGCGGCGGCGCGCGCCCGGCCTGAAAGCTTCAACGTGGACTTTCTAGGTGCGTCACCGTCGACTTGGCTTTCGCAAGCAAAAAAGTAAAGAAAAAAGCAAGCGCTTTAGGAGAGGAGGCGGCGGAGGAAAGAGTAGATGGCGGTACTTTTCTTATATAGGGACTTTAAGTCATGTGGTTGGCGCTCACGCCGTTTCCGCGGAAACAAGCGCTCGAGCTGCTAGAGCGTCCGCGCCTTTTGATCTCTTGGTTTCTTTGGCTCTCTCTCTCTTTAGTCTACTTTTTTTTTTTCACGTGCACCAGCGCAATGAAAGTTAATCGCAGTGTATACTCCGCGATCGCCACGATCGAGATCAAACAGAGAGCAAGCGGCGAGGGAAGGCGCGTGCGGTGAGAAGGAGAGGAGAAATGTCGCTATCTTTTAAGTTTAGCCTTTAGTATATTCAGGGGGCTTACGCCAAATAACGCAGGTTTGCCCTCTCGCGGCAAAACGACGAATTAACGACTACCGCCGTAAGCTGCCTACTCTGCCTCAACACTACATAAAGTGAAGAAAATTGAACGAAAGTAAAACAAGAGCAGAGACTAATTCTCCAATGACATGTTGGAGAGGGTAAGTACACATTTTTTGTGCGAATTCGGTGCAGCAGCATAGTCCTCTACGTAACTTACTCTAAAAAGCGTTTCAGAGGTTATATAAGGCTTGTGTTGCTGTCCATGGAATGCCAACTACAAGAAGAAAAAAAAATTGTGTTTGAATGTATTATCCATTACAAAAGCCCCACAAATGGTACATCAGATATCTTTTCTCTCTTTAAAATGACATGTAGGAAAAAAACAGTCAGCCCTTCCACTAAGGTGGAGATGGAAGACCAGCAAAGCTGTACTATGGTGGGAATTATGTATTTTCAATTAGGACTATTAAGATGTAATGGTGTAATTGGTTATTCGAACTATTAAAGAATGAGAAATATATATGATCCGGTGGTTTTCATTTATTTAGTGGCCACAGGGACCATGGCCTTATGGTCGCTACGGTACACCGTCATAGGATGTAGGGCAAAGGTTGGCACGTTCTTCATAAACACGTCACCAACGCCACACACGTTCGGTGCGAACGCGGGCAAAACGCCGCCGCCGTCGACAACAGTTCTGCGCGTTTCTTCTGTGACCGCACACAACCGGTGTCAAATCGCTGGCGTGAGCAAGCGCGCCATGCGGTCTATCCCTTCAACGGAAACTGAGCGGCTAAAACATAGCGCATACAAAGGTAGGAGCCGTGTTGCAGATCGTTTTCAAGGTTCGGTGCGTGCGACCGCCCGGCGCCGCGCAAAGTACAAGTTGCTCGCATAGCAGAAGCCGCAACCCCTCCCTCCCGGGCTGCCTTCCCGCTTTCCTCTTTTCGCGTGGGAGATTGAGTCGCCAGTTCCCTTTGCGCCCGGTCGCAAGATACGCATTTGGTGCCTGCAGCTAAACGTCGCCTCCCCTACCTCCCGTCCCCTTTGCTCTCCGCCGTGCGCTCGCTCCCTGTGAAAGCGCGCGAGGGTCGCACATACAGCATACGGCCAATAAGTTTTTTTCACATCCGGACGCGACCATAGAACACTGCGCCCTTAAAGCTTCGCTATAAAAACACTAGAACAGTTGTCCGGTAAATTTCCTGAATGCATGCATTTCTGATATTAAATATTTGTTGGTAGTGCTGAGAACATCTTGCAGTCCCATTAATTTTGATTTTTGCTAAGACCCACAAAGCTGGGAGAGCCCATTAAAATGTAAGTGACTACGCAGCAGGCAGCAACTGAATCATGCTACGACAAAAGTGAACCAGTTTTCCCTTACAGCAGAAGATTCCATTGGCATTTGCACACAAGTTGCAACTTATTTTGAGATCTCACACAATTTCATACGTTTATCTCAGGCCCGAGAATAAAATGCATCCCTTAAAAAAAACTTTGTCCATCTGTGCTGGCAGTGCAATTTAACAGTTAAGAGCTTTTGATCATCTCCAGAGCAACAAGAGATTAATCATAATTTAAATTAAGAAAATCCGAGGACACCTAAGCACTTCTTACGAGCTGTGAATGCGAAAGCATTAATGTCCAATTGAATGCCGCTGAGTGGTCCTTTGAGTTATGAACTCCTCGTGGACAACAAGCGCGTTGACACACTTGGTGCATTTTGTTTTGGCCTTACCAAGGCGGAACTAGATCGCTGGTGAGAGCTTGTGTGAACAAGGAACGTGCGAATGACATCGGCGTCCGAGAGTGAGAGCGAGGGTGACGTGGCATCGGTGCTCTCTCCCCTCATGCAACACCTGGCACGCTGTGGCGGCAGCTGGTGTCCCCTTTCACCCACTCTGCTAGGTCGAGGCGCGCTCGTGACGTGGCGTCGCAGCCAATGGGAAATTAGGTGCCATTTCATTCCTGCGGATGACAGACGCCGGCTCTTTCGCTCAATGGTTCATTTGACGCTTTCACATAAAAAAACAATGCCATGCAACTTACCTACTGTGCAATCAGTGAATCAGTATGCACACATAAAACACAATCAGTAAATTGTGTATGTTTATTCACAAACTGGGTGAACATGTAAAAATACATTTCTTTATGCTATTTACTTGTAACAATCCAAGCAACAGTGCTCTTCACAAGGGTTTTGGTGCTCAAGTGTAAACAGTAAAAATGGACGGAATGCAGATTCAGGTAGCCAACAAGCATGCAGAGAAAGTGCTGCACAAGGTGGCCACTCTCAGTGTTATCTGTTATATCAGCACATTCTTAAAACATGATTGCTTGCAGCAAAGCACTGATTGAAAGATGGACACAGGATGCATAAAACAGTTCGCATAAAATCAAATCACTGTGATACAATGTTCAGCAAGGAAATAGGGAACTGCATCGTAAGCAACATTATAACATGCTTTGAACATGTGATCAAAGTCCCCAACAAACTTGCTTGAACATCTCTATGGAAAAAATAACAATTCATAATAGCTAATTACACATGCCAACTTAATGTTCATAAAGGCATCTATCAATAAGAATGAAAATATATATGCAACAAATTAAAAGTATAAGGCACATCAAAAAGTTGACAACATTGTTTGGAATGTCACAAAATATAAAGGGACCATGCAATGTGTTTTGAACATGATAAGTAAATTTGCACAGTCACTAGGCGCTGCCATCATGAGCCTCTGAGCCAAATATTTCTGTCAATCCACCTGAGAGTCCACAATTTCATTTACGAGGCTGCTTCCCATTTCTTGAAGCTATTCAAAAACCCCTGGGAATTTTTTTTAACTCCTACTATTACACAACAGCAAACACAATGGCTATGGGGCAGATCTGTTCAAACACCATGGGTAGAAAGTGCCACCAGCATAAGCAAAACCGAAGTGGAGGAATGTCATCACTGACAGGCAGCGGCCCCATCTGTTGGTGGAAAATCATACCACTGCATGTTACTAGGGCCTCAAAGATGTGTAGCCTTCTACATGATCTCAAGGCAATGTCAATACAAAAGTAATGGTGGGCAGATCAACGGTGGCATTGTTCCAAGTGGGTGTGGTACACGACACTGAGTGCAGTAGGAATGATGAAAAGAAGGGGAAGGTCACAAGGGTGCGTCAGCAGCATGTTTTTGCCGATAACTTCATTAATGCATAGCTCCTTCAAAATGTTTGTTGTAACTGATTTGTGAGAAGATGCCTTGTAGCACCGAGTTACTAGATTCTACCCTTTTCATTAAAGGTGTTGCAGAGCCCATTCAAAGCCACATCCCGTTAATTAGCCACATCCCGTTAATTCTGAAAGCTTCTTTACGGAGGCGCCCTCAATGAAGGATTCCTTACCAAATGAAAGGATTCCTTTCGTGAAGATGGTTGAAGGGAGCATTCAGAAAACACCTGCTCCTTCCATCCATCCTTCATGGTAAGGAGGCATGAAGTGCTCCTCACATAAGGTTAGGAAGTGGCCTGAGGAAAGGAAGGCTTTATAATTTGGCCCAGAGGGTAATGAATGGTGCAAAACACTACTTTCCATTAGCAGTTGCTTGAGCTCTAAACGCTGAGGGTAAAATGCTCAGCTAATTTTAGGAGCGACATAGATTATCTACCACGGTGTGGCCAATCTAAAAATAAAAATTGTTTTTAATTTGAATTTGACTGTTGGGAAATGTACACCGGGAGCGGACTAAAGTCCGTAAATTACAGTACAAACCATTACAAGTTTCTTACAGGAGCACAAAAACACAGGAACATGAAATAACAGTTCACAGAATCTAGTGAAATGCAGCAATGTTATCAAAAAGCCTTGAAATATGAAAGACGATTAAATTTGCAATGAGATTCATTATGGTTCCTGGGCTGCCCACAGCACAAGACCCAAATGCAGCTTTGCATCATTACACTGCCAGCAAGTCTCAGTTGTGCAAACCGTAAATGAAATGTGCTATGCTTCCTTGAAATCCACAAAAGCACCTTATTTCTTGCATAAGCTACCACACACTTGCAGATGTGCAAAAACAATCTCAAAGCATCAAAGAAGCCAAATGAGTCCACTCATAACAACAACCCATACACAATGGATGCTTACAGGTGAACAACATAAAAGGAAACATTAGTATAGCTTTCTGAAGTATAATAAACTTTGGGTCTCTACAACAAATGAGAAAATCTGGGATGTCACAAATGCATATCAAAGTATGCAAGGCACTAATCCTTTAACTTTTTAAAGGGGAAGTCACCTATAATTCCTGATCACAATTCCTGAAAATGTGCGATACATTCTTAGTGTGAGCCACTTTTCAGTAAGCAAAACAGTTTAGAGAAGCCAAATGTGAGAGTAAAATAGTGTTGATAATGTGGTTGTAAAATAAGCAAGACACCTTGCTACACAACCTTAAGCCACGTTTTACATGTTAGTGGCAAAGCCTTTGCACACCTTGCAATGTCCATGTACTTATGTTGAAGCAGTTGCTGTTAACTGCACTAAATGTGACAGAGTGAAAGTCAAAGCCACAATGTGAATATCTATTAAATAAAGGACCACACTTGGGCAAATTCGTGAGTGACAGCTTGTGTAATGCTCAAAGGAAGAAAATGCAATCAGAACCTTGACATTCCTAGTTATTTGGCTGGAGTCCACATGTCACAAGAAACATCGGTAGTACATTACAATGGGTGTGGAAACAGCCTTGGTATGCTCAATTTGAAAGAAGCACTAGAGATTCCTACTCCACAGGTGGGTGTTGCCTTAAGAAAACAAAAATGCTAAAATGCACACCAGTGCAGACAAAGCCACTAAATGCCATATAGTATATACAAACAAGTCAATGTACGGTCACGCTTTACAAGCTATCTGAATGATAACATCTTGTTTGGTTATTTAAAAATCTCTGAAAACATAAGACATAAAATCTTACACAGGCCATTGTGATCAAAGATCGTATAGACACAACTTTATATTATCTGTGTGCGTTCATCACCTCAATATGAAAAGCAGCTTAAAGTCTTAACACCAAATGTGCCTCGAACACTTCTGGATAGCTATGTTGGTACTCGAAAATTGGCTGCAACAATTTGTTTTAGACATACGAGGTAGAAAGCAGAGCACAGAGCAGTAGCACTCTAGACTTTTAAGATGAAATTGCTCATACATAATTTACTCACAATTACTGTTTACTTAGCAAGTGCTGTCCCACAGGTACATACAGTAAAACCTCGGTGATATGATCACGGCTGGTACAAATTTCGGTGTGATACGAATTCGTAACATTCCCCCACCGAAATGCATTGCTCTCAATGTGAAAACCATCGGCTGTTACGAACGCGTTGCGGCGCCACTGCGGATCATACGAACACGTGAGCAACAGCGGCGGCAGCCAGCACAGCCGGCACAAGCCGGCACAGGGGGATGTAGGCGGAATCCATAGTCGCCAAGCAACCAGCTACATCATGCGGCTGCGCAATCTCTCATTGGTCCTCACGTCGAGCGGACCGGGCCACATCACAGCCTAGCTGATGCTTTGACCAGCGAGAACGGCAGCAGCCACAATGGGCAAAACGCTCCCTGCACTCGACGTGCTGAGGTGTTCAGTGGCGTGCAAAAACATTTGTGAGATCACGTGCGTGCACTTTTACGCCTTCCAGAAGGCAATTGTTGACGATTTGGGCAAGAAGAAAATGCACACAGATAGTAGAGCCCCGTTGATATGTTTTTCAAGGGACCGCGAAAAAAAAAAGAAAGAAAGAAAATGAAAAAAAAAGTCGCAGTTTCGTCCAAAAGGAGAAGCAACGATTGCGATAGCAAATTAGTAGACAGCTGTATGAAGTATGGATAGTAGTTTTATTGGCCGTATAAACTTGTAAGCATAGGCGTAATAACTAAATTAACAAACACGGTGTCACGCGCGCACTGGTAAACACGGACCCATCTTGCTCGATGACAACGCTGGAGTGAGGAAGTGCGGCAGCAGCGGCTGTCTCTCGCTTCAATGTGAACTAAACGTCGAAAGCACAGCGCATACTAAGCTATCTGGCACTAGGCGCATTTTGTCAACATCGCAGATCGTTTTGAGGATGAGGCCCATGCGGGCTCGCACTTAGCGCAAGTCGCAGATCGCTTTCAAGATACGGCCATGTGATGCAGCGCCCGCGCGGCCGTGATGTATTGGCAATGTGTCGGTTGCTTGTTGCAATGTACAAGCTGGCTACACCGCTAAATTTACGTGACCACCACATTCAAACGTAATGTAAGATGCAGGGAAATTACCGATTGGCGACGTATCAAGGGGAGCTTAATACATGGAAGTCAATGTAGGATTTAGGTTGGGACCGTGAAAATGTGACATAGCAGCCGGGAAAACGCAGCAGCGAGGAAGGTATCAACAGGGTTCCACTATTAGAAATTTTTTCTAGGTAAAAATAAATTCATTTTTTTTATTTTGTGTATGTTTTGATGATACGAATTTTTGGTGATATGAATATTTCAAGCGACCCCACAAGATTCGTATCACCGAGGTTCTACTGTATCGTGTTCACATCAAAATCATTCTTTAGTACGCTTCAGTAGGATGATGAAGTGTAGCATAGATTAAAGTTTACAAAAGAATGCCATCTCATGAAAAAACTACAAACCTTACAAAGCTATTTCAAGACATAGCACCATCAGAAAGTTCGAAACTGCACACATCACTTATTGAAAGGCGAAGGAGTTAGGAATAGATTACTGTCTTTGTATATGAACGCTACATATACTCCTATAAAGATTCAAAAGCCAAACTTCATTATAAAAGTTATACAAACAATTGTGTGTGCTCTGTGTGATAAAACGATTCAGTTTAATTATACTGCTGTCCAAGAAAGCAAACTTTGTTCACTTGTCATACTGAGGCTGCATATAAAAACAACTGCCTCTCATTTGTAAAAGAAAGCAGTGTCTGTACAACTGGTCATTCATTCCAGGTTATCTTATGGCAATACCACAGCATATCACTAGTGGCTTGTAAAATGCAACCAATAGACATATATGCACATACTACATCTTCACAGAGAACAAAAAGTGCCAGCAGTTTACTCTTATGCTGACGCTGTAGACAGTGAACCCTTGGCACTAGTTGTGGACTGGAAGCTGATGTTGTGTGGAGTCATGCTGTGAGAATTCTTCATGGAGTCAATGGAATGATGAGAAACAGATCGTGATGCGTTGAGGCTGCTCAAAGTTCCAAGCTGAAAAGAGAACAAAAAAGAGCAGCGTTAACAAAGACAACAATGTTAGAACTGAATGGATGTTTGTAAGTATAGATTTTGTATATCAATTATTTTCTGTCCAAACTGTGCCCCTATGGCTTCAGCACTGCCTAATACAACTATGCATCCTGCAAATGCTCTCTACTAACTCTTGAGCTGCATTAAACTAGGGCGATAGTGTATGATGCTATGGTAGCGATCTCAAACGAGTGCAAGGGTTCCCTGTATCTGTTTCTGTTTATGCTTTCAGTGACATGCACAGAAAAACAATGTGGGCTGAAGTTTGACCCCAGATACGTGAAGAAGGACCTTATTTAAGCCGACCTCTAACACTATTTTGCAAAGACAATATGGTGCTATTGACAAACCACAGAAAGAAACCTGAAATCTTTTTTTTTATCCGTTTCAAAGAGGACCGAGTCTCTGAGAGCGTTACAATACCAAGACATCAGGTCACAGAGTGTTTACTACACACGCAGTATGGTAACACAGCATAGGTGTCCTCCTACAGATACCTGGACATAACCATGTCAACTTTTCTCAATTATGTCCAGAGATTTGAGGAACAACTGCATACAAAAAATGTTATGCACCATGCTTTCCTTGGGTCACGAGCAGTGCAAGGTTTCGCCCACCTTAATGTAGCCGTGTCATGTGGAAAGTTGTAGTGGTACCGTATTTGCACGTAAATAACACGACCACGAATATAACGTGAGGGGGTACTTTCGGTCTCTATGAAAAAGAAAAAAATATCTATTACGATTATAACGCGAAGTGATGCAACTGAAAAAAGCAAAGAAAAGGTGGATGCCCGTAGGATTTTATTTATCACTGCAGCCGTCAGAAAAAAAATAAGTGCATGCACAATTACTCGTCGTAACTGCTCACGTCCATGTCACTCCCGGCAAGAACCGTGTCGTCGTCCATTCCGTCAAGATTATTGGATTGGTAGCACTTAAGAAATGCCCGCGATATTATTGAAGATGGCAAAGCCTCCCACGCATTGCTGATCCATCGCGCGACTTCACAGACTGACACCCCTGACGCTTCGCTTGATGCGACCCATGGTTTCATATTGCTGCTGCGGTGCAATGTGATGGCCGTAGTATGTTCTAGCGGTGCATGCGTTGACTGCGATGAGCAATGTCGTCAGTGCCGCGGTACCTTCCTACGCGCGATCACTGCAGTTTAAAGCGCAGATCGGAAAGAACCCCGCTATATGGTGTCACGAACCCGAAAGTAGCACGAGGCACGTTCTAAGGACGAAATATTTTGACGAAAAAAAAAAAAAGTCACTTTATATTCGGGTCACGAACCCAAATATAGCACAAGGCACGTGTTGAACGTGAAAATTTTGGGGAAAAAAAACTCGCATTATATTCGTACAAATACGGTACTATCGTTGACCTTCGGAAATTCTGGCATACGCCTGTAGGCCTACCATCAAGCTCTGGAGACTAAGCAGCATGAAGTCATACTGCCTTGGGTACCCACAGTACCACATTAAATGAAATAGTAGAAAGGGACAATGACTGGTCTTTGAAGTTCAAGAAGCTACAGCAAGGCTGGCTTACCAGCATCTCCTCAATGAGGTGTGGAATGGCCACTGGGCTAGAGAGGTTTCTATTCTAGAGAAATCTTCGGTTCCATAAACATGGATTAGATAACACATACAAGACGCCCGATAGTGCCGTATAAAGCCCCCTGCTGTCCAACTTGTTGAAGCACTCAAGTAAATCAATGGCAGACAGTCTTGCAATTTCAAAGAAAAAACTAGAAAGGTTGCAAAATCACTTAAAAAAAAGGACTGCATTGAACCTGTTAACATGCACCTAAATGTAAGCACAAAAGCATTTTTGCATTTTGCACCTGTCGAAATGTGGCCGCCATGGCTGGGATACAAACTGCGACCTCAAGCTCAGCAGCGCCACGACATACTCAATGGGCTACCACAGCAGGTCACACCCAACAGAATTGAGATTACCAGCCCCTCGATAATGACAGAAGGAATGCGCATTGTTTCCGCATCATTATAGCCATGTTGCTTGGCCTTCGAAGGTACAGTGGGCAGTTTCCATTAAATATTTCTTGACCAGAATCACACCCTCACATTTCTGGTCGCACACATTGCAGCTGCAAAGGCAATAGCAGAGGAGACCTTTCTGAAACAGCACAAGGCATGTGCATGCTTTTGCTTCCATACAACAACCAATCCCTTTGGGTATCACTTAGTCTTGGGCTCATCTATGGTGCCTTCCACCCTCAACAAATGTGTACCTTGCATTGCTACTTTCAGAATGGTGAGCCGAAGAGCTGTCAATGCTCACGCATGGTCCTAATATGTCGAGCCACATTCATCGGACCCAAAGTTGACAGACCCCATTGTGTTATCCTCTCAAAACTCAGCCCTTGGAAATTCCGAGAGTATGCAGCATAGCGAAGGCGAAGGCAAGCATTCTCCTTTCATGGCATGTCAGGTAAATTTTTTTCCACAACTAGCAATATTCTAGTGGTGCCCATTGCATATATTCGCCCTTGGCATAAGGTCTTTATTTCTCATTCAGCCCAAGACAGTGTTTGTACAGCGTTAGGCATCACTGGAGGTTGGGTGCAAATACATAAACTTTGTTAACTTGGGCACTAATGTGCTTTTTGCAGTGAAGCATTCAATCTGCTTTTGAGTGTGCTTGTACGTGTAGCGGTACACCAGGTTACGTGCGGCAATGGTTGACATAGCAAGCTCTAAACCATGGTGGTCGTACTTCAGGCAGCACAATCTTTCCTCAGTTTTCACAGCCTTTATTACTGATATCTGCTATGGCCAGCGTATTGCTAGTAATTCGTCACTCAGCAGTGAATTGTATCATGAAATTTAATTAGAAGTGAGCGGCAGAAGAGCAGAGAGAAAATCAGACAAGCTTTGGACACATTCTACCATGATCTGGTAGGACACGCAAACTCCTGAAGTACTGTCAGTGTCAAATGTGGAAGGGGCGTATGCAGCACAAAAAGGCTGAATTCCCTCCCATGCATTTGTATTTGCAGGCCGTAATGCAGTACATCACTGAGTTGGCCACAACTGGTCAGGCTAGAAATCTTGTATGTAGGGACATTCACTTATTTCACAATTCCTGAACCCTGCAATCTTTTGGCACCGATATCATGTACGGGTACACATATTTTCTTTACACCTGGTGCAGTTCCTAGTCTTAATTTAAGCTTGCATACAGTAAATAGTTACCATGCTCACCTTCAGTTTCGCCATATCCTCAAGCCTTGTGATGTCTGTCAACTCCTGATAATTAGAATACACGATAAGCCAAGCAAATACCTGAAAAGAAAAAAAAAAACAAGCAATCTGCTGCAGCGTATTCAGATCACCGAACATCCTCACTAACAAACAATGAAAAGTACTTAAATCACATCGTTACTCGTTAAGGAAAACAAGCTGATAAAACAATTTCCTGCCTTAGAAGGAAGCTTGTGCATTTCAGACCCTGCTTGCCTAAAGATGTGGGAACATAGGTACTCGTACTCGTCCATGGCCCACACAAAAAAAAAAAACACCATGGCCACAACATGCTTCTTCCCGTGAAGCCAGGCCAGCTCAGACCACTGGGCATTTAGAGTACAAGGACCAGAGCTCGCCTTGTGCCAAGCGCCAAGGCCAGTCGTTCTCCCAGCAGCTGCACCCCTATAAACATTGATAAATGCTTGAATGCATTCATCAGGTAATCGGTGAACTTACTTGAATCAAATGAGTTATCTTGAGAATTAAATGTCAAATTCTCTGAGATGCAACAGTCAGAACATGCACCAAGGCCCTCAATCTTTTTTAATAATTCAGGACCAAAATCTTGAAGCAGCAAGTATGCAAGTAAGTCTGCAGCAAAACTAAAATTTATCACTACATAAACCACATCTATGAGGAATTTTTAAAATTGGCCTTTTAACTCTTTAACCACGGAATTATTAAAGGCACCACAGAAAAAAATTGGCGCAAGATATTTTAACTTATTTCAGCCCTCGTGATTGAATGCCACCAATGTTTCGTGTGAAGACTAAATTTTCTACGAACTTCGGGCTCTGTTGCGAATTCGCGACATCTGGCAAATGCTGGACACATATCGCAAGAAAAAGAAATGAGTCTGAGGCAGTTCCTGGCTTAACATGCACGAAACTGTTTATTTTGTGCTTAATATGAGCACATAGTTAATGAATGGGTGACACAACCTTTTCTCGTAACCTATGGCTGTTGAACATACAGTATAGACCACTTATAACGTAACCGCTTATAGTGCAGGACCGGATATAGTACGGTACGGATATAGACTCCCGTTAATTTTCCCATAGCACTCCATGTATACGCACACCGCTTACTGTGCAGCCGCGTGAGACGAAATACCGGTTATAATGCAGCTTCCGCGGGAAAATCTCGCCGACAAGGGCGGTAGCGAGCACGCTTCTCAACGAGGTGCGCCCACCGATGGGAGAGGAGATCAACGAGCGCAATGCGGAGGAGGAGCATGAGTCCAAGGGCAGTAAAATCGTTGCCGTGCGCCATATGTGCGAGTGAAAGCGCGCGGGGGACGGCGCCTTGACGGAGAGCGAACGCACAGCGGAGAGCAAATGCGACTCCCATCGCGCGAAAGGCCGTGTATGGGAGGGAGGGAGGGCAACGCTGTGCTGCGGCACCAAATGCGTATCTTGAAACCAGGCGCAAGGGGAACTGGCGACGCTATCTCCCACGTGAAAGGGGGAAGGCAGCGCGGGAGGGAGAGAGGGAGGGGGGGGGGCGGCTTCTACTCTGCCAACAAATGCGTTCGCGCCTGTGCCGGCTGTCGGTGTTGTCGCGCGCACCGTATCTTGAAAGCGATCTCCACACGGCTCTGATCTTTGTATGCGCTGTGCTTACGCCGCCCAGTTTCCATTGAAGCGATAGACCGCACGAACCTTCGCTCGCTGTGGCGGCCGCGTTTCCCCAAGCCCGCGTTTTGACAGTGGTTGTCTGCGGTAATCAAGTCTATTCATGTTTGCTTGTGCGCGTTGACACCACGCTTGTTAATTCAGCTAGTAAGCGAATGTGCCAAGTTTATGCAGCCGATAAAACTACTATCCCTACTCCTTATAGCTCTCTACTAATTTGCTATCGTAATTAAGCTTCGCCTTTTGGGGGAAACTGAGACTTTAAAAAAATTATTATGTTGTCTGCTTCATGCGAAGATCGTGGGTACTTGGACATTAACCTTTCAACGTTTGTAACTTTAAACGGATGAAAAACTCCCAGTCGCGTGCTTAGATTATCGGATACGCACGGCTGCTTGGTCTACATGTTTTGCATACGTGCAGGGCTTGAAAATCATTGTTTTGGTTATAGTGCGGTACTGTTTATAGTGCAGATATTCACAACTCCGGCGACTTACGTTATAAGCCGTCTACACTGTACTAAAACAGTTTACACGTTTGTTTAGACAGAGGTGCACATTGCGCTTTGCGCACATAACGGGTGTCTGTTCCTTGCAGCTTGGTCGCTTGCATGGTTGGCTTGTGCTGTTGATGGCTGGCCAGTGTGCAGTGGTGTCTGTGCTAATGCAGGCTACAGGCAGGTGGTGTAGTGAGAGAGGGTGGGTGAGGGGGGAGGCATCAGGCACGTGCCCTCCGCCTCCCTCTCGCTCCCCTACCTTTTAAAGTTATGTGTACAGTGTAGACCGCTTATAAAGTAAGTCGCCGGAGTCGCGAATATCCGCACTATAAGTGGTACCGCACTATAACCAAAGCAACAATTTTCAAGGCCCGCACATATGCAAAACATGTGCACCGAGCCGCCACGCGTATGCGACAGTCGGGCAATGCGGCTAGAACGTTTGCATTCAATGTACAGTCGAATCTCGTTAATTCGAACCAAATCACGCGGCGGCGCCTCCGACCGGCATTGCTCCAGCACCGCCATAGAGTAAAAGCTTGAGAGACCCCTCAATGTCGCGCGCGAACAAAACAAAAAAAAATTAAAAAATAAACACGCGGCGGAAATTTCACCCTCCTCTCAAATGGCAAGGTCGCCGATTCTGTGTTGCGCCGGAACATGCGTGTACGTGCCGACTTCTCAGCCACGCTACTGTAGCCACGCATAGAAAATGGCAGTGAACCCTTTTTTCTCCTTTATGCTTTCTCTACTTTCTTGTCACGTGTTGACCTTGTAAGCTGCGGCTGCGGCGAAGCGGGAAGCAGCGGCGCTGTCCCAGGCCGGCCAACAAAACTGCTCCCCCCCCACGGCGGCAAACGCCCACTTCCCGATAACGGCAGAAAACGAAACTTTGGGGAGCTGGCCCTACGAGGGAGGGCGAGGGGAGCCACCGAAGCGGCGGAGTTGCCGAGGCGAAATCCGCTTCCCTGTCGCCCTCCTCCCTCACATTCCACGGTCTCCTCGTGCACCCTTCGCCGTGCTGTGCCGGCGCCGCCCACTCCCTGAAGTTTCGTTTACTGCCATTATCGTGAAGCGCGTTGGCCGGCATTGGCAGTTTCGTGGCCCTCACTCGCTATGCGCGCCGTGATATTTCACGACTCGCACTCAAGATTCTGGTTTCAGCCTCACTGGCTGTCCGTTCGCACCACGTGCCCTTCTCCTCCACTTCGTCTCTCTTTCTTCCTCAAGCACTCCTTGGGGCGCCCGTTTGAGAGGAGCGTTCGCCGTCTCCGCTGACTTCTGTACTCCCAGGCAGCCGCACTGTAACCGGTATTTCGTTTCCCGCAACTGCACTATAAACGATACATGTATACATGGAGTGCTATGGGAAAATTAACGGGAGTCTGAAAAGACTGCACTATATCCGGTCCTGCACTATAAGTGGTTACGTTATAAGTGGTCTATACTGTACTAGGGATGCCTGGCACAAAATGAGGTGTGGCAGCACCCGCCTGCCCCACCACCTTACCCCGGTCAAGTGCATGCCCTTCAACCCCGAAAAGAAAATTCTGGCTACAGGTGCCGACTTCGCACAACTTCTCTTCCTCTTAGGCAGATGTTGTCACTTATATCCTCCAGCAGAAGGTGCGAGCGAAGCCTCTTCCTACCATTGAAGGACCTAACATCCACTTCCTGCCAAAAAAGCAAGGCATTTTTCTGGTCATAGGACAACTACAGCCATTGAGTGCCGCAAATGTCGAAAGTCGCGAACTCGCAACATACAGTAGCCAAAGTGATAATGCTAAAATTAAGTGAATTCTCAAGCTCACTACACACCCGTCATAACCTCTGGGATGTACACAATACGAAGAAAATTTTGGAAGCATGGACTGACTTCCTTATGTTCACAAAACCTGTAGAAAATACTTTAAAATTATGGGGTTTTACGTGCCAAAACCAAGATCTGATTATGAGGCACGCCGTAGTGGGGGACTCCGGAAATTTGGACCACCTGGGGTTCTTTAACGTGCACCTAAATCAAAGTACACGGGTGTTTTCGCATTTCGCCCCCATTGAAATGCGGCCGCCGTGGCCGGGATTAGATCCTGCGACCTCGTGCTCAGCAGCCCAACACCATAGCCACTGAGCAACCACGATGGGTCTGTAGAAAATAGTTAACGTTGCATGTGTAAGCACCTTATCGATCGCGACTTCAAACAACGGTTTCCAGACTTCTGCTATTGCTCCTAGATGACACCGCATGTCAGTACTCGAAAACATTGTGTGCCATAAATGCGTGCCAACCGGCACTTAAGCCAGGAAACATACTCCCAGGGCATAGGTTGGTTGCACTTATTCTATATATCGTGAATTCCCGACAACTGGCGTTAAAGGGTTCAAGGGCCCTACAACACAGTTTCTTCAAAACTAAGAACTAGAGTGGGTGCAATGCCTTTCGCCAAATATATTCTTGCAGAAATTTCTGAAGAGGACCTAATATAATAAATGAGAAATAAAGAGCACAATGTTTACCTTACGCATTCCTCCTCAACACATTTCCTCTCAGCTGGAGCAGCGCTAGTAGCAATGCCCTGCCCATTGCTCCTTTCTTTCTTTTTTCTTGTTACCATGGTGCACTTAAGGTAGCACTTGGTGACTGACAAATTTGCCAGAGAGACAAAAGGAGCAGGAGCGGTGACAGGACGGTCAAGACAAGTTAGTAACGGCTGTTTCCCCATTCGCTAGAACTTTGGATAAGTGTAGCGTATGTACACCTTTCACCCAGGAGTAATTTGTAGTCATGAACTATCGGCCAATGCCTGGCACCTACGTGCTGTTACGCTGCCTGTTAGAAGGGAGGACATAAAAGGCGCTGCCTGCCCCCCCCCCCCCTTTTCAATGATGTGTAAAGTTAAATCATGTGCCAGATCATCTTCTTCAGCACTGTCACATGCTTCATTTTTGTCATATTGCCACAGAATTTTCATTGGTTGTAGTAGTCTTGCACAACAGCACTTGTCTTTGTTTTTGTTTTGTTTTTAAGATTTTATAGGCTTTATGAGAATCTCTGGCATTTCTCCCTGCCAATTTGGGCCAGATTTTGCTCTACATACTATTATAGAAATAGAAAGCAATGTAGCTTCTACAGAAGCTTAATGATCGTTAAATATTGATGACAATTTCTTAAACCTCCATGTACATGTACAAAATGACAATGGCAAGAGTGAAGCAGTAGGATACATGAAACAATATATATACGCAACAAATGCAGCCAGTCATGCGTCTGGCACAGTGGCATATCTCGTTAATCTATATAGCCTTTAGTTGGTTTGAACATGTGAAAAGGTCTTGTCATAGATGTTCGGTATTTATTGATATGATTTAATTAATTTTTTTTTTACTTTCCCGCAGACACACATGCCTGTATTGCACAGCTAGGTTTAGCGACACAGTGACGACCATGACATGCTAGAAAGTTGTTACTTAGCAAATGTGAAAACAGGTGTTATGCGCCTATTGTGCATGAAGCTTTTGTTTTGATTCCTTACAGCAAGCACCCGGTTACTTCCTTTCTGCATTCCTTGGGCTCTTTAAGCAACGGGAACATCAACTAACCTCCTCGTACATGATTATGGTGTTTGATCAGTGTTCCTGTGAGCCCTAACTCCTTAGCCAGCAAGCTGGCTATTTATGCACCCTGAATTGACACAGCAGCCACTGTGTGCTTTGCTCGGTTTTTTAATAATTAATAAGGACATTTTCATGGGTAGTGTTGAAAAAGTAAGAGATCATGCTGCTAGCTACACTTCTATGGAAGATCAGCCTGAATAAAACTGCATGCTCCTCTGGGAGTAAGAACTCCACAGGACATGAAGGATTTCTCATAGCTTGTGTACATACCCTGACGAAATGCTAATGAATAAAAATAACCAAATGTTAGAAAAAAATGAAGTTGCGCTTGGTATTAGTTGGAACATATTTGGAACATATTAATCAAAACAATGTGCACTTCTGTGCATGTGCTGACGTTTGACGTGTCATTAAAGCAGCGTAGATGTCGGAGTGGAAAGTTAGACAACCCAACAGATGCTTCTGTGCCTTCACTGCTGCTGCGATAAAAAAATTATGCAGTCTTATCGACCTAAGCGCACATTTTGCATTGTTTGATTTGAGAAGTATGAGGAGACTGGAGGCCAGTTTCAATAATACCTCCTGTCAAAGTTTTGCATTTACATATTCTCCAATGTGACCACAAATTTACACTGCATTCTTTATTTCATTTGGTGCATGGTGGTTCGCATGCAAGAACAACAAATTTATCAGTTTTCTATGGCCCAGTAACAAAAGTGTTAACCATTAAAACCATGGCCTCGCTCCTTTTTTAAGAGCTGGGGTATTCAACGACCAAATAATTTTTTAATTATCTTAACGTTTTACAAAAATAAAAGTTGTTCCGGCTGGTATAGGTAAAGGGTCCCTGAAACAGTTCGGACGAATTTTCTAAACGCGTAGGGTATGCCTACAGCAAAACATTCACGCCACAATTTAAGTGAAGCGTCTCATCAGGAAAACTGCAGTAATCATTCACTGTGAGCGGCCATTTTCACTTGCGACTCTCCTGCACGCAAGCCAAAATTCGGTGTTCTTGCAGGAGGTATTGTGTTGCCAACGCATTGACTGTTCCCTAGCGCCCCCAAGACTAAAGGCATTAGTGTCACCATTTGGGACAGGTGCGTGTGCGCTGTTCAGTCAAGTTGTCTGGTGATGGAACATTTCATGATCGAAATAACAAGTCTTGGCCCTTAAATATATTAGGGCGGTAGCTGGGATCTTCATTCAGGTTCAATTTAACTGGTGTCAGACGTAAGCCTACTGACCTGGCAGGTTCATTAACTGTATTGCACGTGTTGCAGGGCTCATTTAAATGAAGTGAAAATGTTTCTATTGCAAATGCACTGTCAATAAAACAGTGATGGAAGTGCGAACTGTCTTGCCAATGCCATAAAAAAATATATGCTCACACAGATGTCAGGGCAAAGTTAAATGCTATTTTGAAAGTGACACTAGATTTAAGCAATATGATTTAAAGCCTTCAAATTTCACTGTCAGGTTATTTACAAAACTAAGAACAAACTTTGCTTCAAAATTATCGCTGGTGTGGTGAAAAAGGACTTACATTCGCTGCAATCAGAAGAATCCAGATGATAAGGACAGCTTGATGGTATGAGTAGTACAAGTCCTAAAAAATAAAGATAAATATAACACACACCATTTAATTATTTATTTACTTAATTATTACACTGTGTCAAGGTCAACAGAAATTAGAGTATACACTACCACACAAGACAGTGTTAAGATATGCAGGCATGCTTGTGAAGCATGCTGTCAGTGCAGTACAGAAAGTTGTCACTGGTTGCTTTACTGGCCGTCACCATTAGCTGCAAATGACTGCCATTTAATACAGTTGTGGCCATAGGCTTGCAAGACTAGGCATAGTTATCAAGTGATAGGTGATGTGAAAAGTAGGCTCATGTAGAGAGAGAGAGAGAGAGAAAGCAAGGAGGAGAAATGCAAGGAGGTCCACCAGATGAAGCTTTGGTTTGCTACCCTGCACTGAGGGTAAGGAAAAGGAAGAATGGAAAGAGAAAATGAAGGAAAGAGTGAACACTGCGTGCACACAATAGGATGACTATAATTGGTCATTGAAACTGGAGTTC
The DNA here is from genome assembly GCF_013339745.2 of Dermacentor silvarum. Lineage (NCBI taxonomy): Eukaryota > Metazoa > Arthropoda > Arachnida > Ixodida > Ixodidae > Dermacentor > Dermacentor silvarum. The sequence goes on from NC_051157.2 coordinate 26,420,434, forward strand.
TTTAAAAAATGCAATTGTATATGTATACAGTCAACGTTCGATTTCTCGGACTCCCTAGGGGCCGCGAAAACATCTGAAAAAATGAATGCATGCCTATTACTGCCCTCAAGGGCTCAAATGGCCACAGGCACGTCTGAAATAGCCCTGAAGGCCTGCCAGTACACTTATTAGGCGTATCGATGCTTGCATTGTGATAGGATATGGCGGGTGCATGCGTGTATAGGAATACATACCACGTCCCGTGACAATTGCCCCTCCCCACTCTTGGTATGCTTCACTGCAATACTTCGCATATGCTTCACCGCGTAACACTGCTAGCGAAACTGACTTTCAGAGACTGGCATTATGCAGCGCACCATGCTCTTCGAGCTTCAAAGCCATTGGCGAGGATTACAAAGGCAGAGTCGGCATCATTGTTAACAGGGGCGAATCGTTTCAATGAAAAACACGGCACCGAACAGCAAGAAGCTTGGTAGCGAACGTCAAAGTAGATAGGCCTAGCGTTGCCGCGATGGTGGCTGCCAGCAGATCTGCGTGCGAGAGCGCCAGTTCGAGGCAGCGGGATAATCAAAATGGTGGCGTTGGTGGCTTCGATTAAAGCCACTTCAGACCTGCGATCATGGCAAAAAGTCTGAAAAATCGGACGGTGAAGGTTTTTTGGTCCTGAAATTTCAGATGTTCTTATGCATGCTCTATAGGGTATGTGGCGGTGCCGCAAAGGCATCCAAATTATCGGACATGTCGGAAAAATCGGTTGTTGACTGTACAGCGTTCTGCATCAGCAATAGATGTGGCCTGGGTCCAAGAACCCGGTCAGCTTGCTGCAGTCTGCAGACATGCGCTGGACATCGCATTGAAGGCAAGTGTACAACAGGTGTTCAGATCCACCTGTATAGCACATTGGTGTATCAGCCGGTTGGTGTATCAGCCGTTTCAATACAGTAAGAATAAGCGTTCATAAATGTCACATTCAGCCATAGGTGGTAGAGCAATGTTATATCACCGTAAGAGAGGTGATTAGCTACTTGTAGCCGTAACAAAAGGTCCAGAGTATGTGGGCTGTCTGTAACTATATCGTCTACCAGTATGGCCACAAAATATGCATGCTTGATAAGCAAGCTTGCACATCCTCCTGCAGGTGTGCCAAAGTAAGCTGATAACACTAGTAGATCACTTGGTATTACGATGCAATCCGTCCATTTTTGTCCTCGTAATTTAGAAGTTAGCCTGTATAACCTTCATTCCCTCATCCTAATCAGCTTTCAAGAATCCATTTACATGAAGCCAGAATATGGCATCAGCAATCTGGAACACTAATAACACCAAGCTTCCTTGACGCTATTAAAATTGGACAGCACATACCATCAACTCCCTAATTAGTGGGCACATACTTGCTGTAAAAACCCATCTAATTAATTTTTCTATTGCAAAACTATTGATGACCAGTACAAACAAAAGGTAGCCTGCTAGTTCTCACACTCCTGTACCTTGAAATTCTTCAGCGCTAATAGTGCAAGATATAAATGCATTCTTAACAAACTGCTGGCTGATTTGCTCTTTAGTTGCACACAAAGGCAGCATTGGGGATGCATTTATTCTGTCCCATGTGGAGAGTGTAACAGTAGCTGCCTGTGAAGTGCTTGCTTGTGAGGACATCATTACACAAGTACTGACACATATTTATGTAAATTTTTCACCCGAAAGTGTTGTTATAGCAAGTTATTTATGACACTCTGTCACTTGCCAAAATTTTTTCCAACCAAGTTTTAGAGGGTTGGGACCTTCAAACTGCAAGAAAATGTCTAGTCCGAAATGTCATGGTAGTACTGCTCTAAGGCTCACAAAGTTAGTGCTGTTCTTCGAAAAGCCTGCTTCTTTTACAGCTTGATGATTAGACCAAATGAAGCCATATGTAGTCAACATAAATTTATAAACCCTAGAGAGTATGACTTAAAGAATGGATTAAAATATCCAGTGCTGCAGTGTGACAATAGCTTGCAACAGTAATATAAAACCAATTACATCACGAAAGTTTTCCTAGGGACTGCTTTTCTGTGTGTACTAACGAGTCAAATTCAGAATAATTTTTAACTAGCAACCATCTTCTCGTCGTCAAATGATAGCATGCCTCCCTTACCCCTTGACTGTTCATCCTGATTCACCCTATCACAATGGCTTCCCCCGCAAATTTATAGTTGACAATTAAAGAGGCCCTAAAGCACTATTTATTGAAGTCGAGAAATGTATTTGAATTTAAACTAGACTATTTCAGAAATACTTTGCAGCAAAACGTACTTTGATGCGTAAAGCAGAAGCGGAGTTACTGGCTATCGAAGATCGCCTGCGATTCCCTTCTTGGTGCTCCCACTCCTTCAATGCCTTGCAGTGCGAAGGCTACGATGGAACGAGGCGTGCCCACAATGCTCCCCCTGCTAAACGTCACCGTGGCCACACGTCATGTGTGTGGTCTGACCTTAAGTTCCGCGTGGTTCGAGGCTAGTCGTGTGTTCAAAACTAATCGAAATTAGCAAGACCCAACGGCTACGACACTGATAAGCAGGGTGGCCAAAGTTTAAATCACATGCTGGCAGCTACAGCCAAGTGTGAGCAAGTGACAGTCGGCTTCTTCAGGAAGTACGTAATTGTTATCAAAATTCAAGAACAGATCTTTACTTACTTCAGCCTGTATAACTGCATCAATACGTAACACAGAAACAGTAGGAAGAAGCGCACTGATACAAACACCCTTCTTGATTGATGTCAGCTATTGTCCAATAGCAGTCACGTATGGGAATCTGCTTCAGTCGAACCTCGATATAATGAAGCTGTACTTGCAGAGAAAACATTTGTTAAATCGCGAATTTTGTTAATTCGAGCTTTTAATGTTTCAGCAGTAAAAATCATTTCACATATCCCCAGAACATTCGTGACAGTCGGCTTCTTCAGGAAGTACGTAATTGTTATCAAAATTCAAGAACAGATCTTTGCTTACTTCAGCCTGTATAACTGCATCAATACGTAACACAGAAACAGTAGGAAGAAGCGCACTGATACAAACACCCTTCTTGATTGATGTCAGCTATTGTCCAATAGCAGTCACGTATGGGAATCTGCTTCAGTCGAACCTCGATATAATGAAGCTGTACTTGCAGAGAAAACATTTGTTAAATCGCGAATTTTGTTAATTCGAGGTTTTAATGTTTCAGCCGTAAAAATCATTTCACATATCCCCAGAACATTCCTGGTCGGTAGTATCTTGCCAGTAATCACTAATAAACAAATGGCCAGAAGGTCGGGCCATAACAGCGTGGTTACGAGTGCCAGCGCATGCGGTGCTGAACGCAGAGAGCACTGCATCGGCGTGGCTCATGGCATGCGACATCGGCGTGCTGCATCGCACAGCGCCGTGGTTGACCGCACTTAGTGCCCACTGCAGTCATCAGATCGCACCCTCAAATTAAAAACAAAAGAGCAAAAACATACGGATTTTCGTCACGAGAAAAAAAAATGTTGCAGTTTCGCCGGAAAGGTGGAACATTGATGGGCGATAGCAGAGACAACTACACGAAGTAAGGCTCGTAGCATTAACGGTGTCACACGCGCTCAGGAAACGATCACTCACTGTCGCAATGCGAGCGAACGCTTCACACTGTGCCTCGGAAATTTGAGATTACACGACCACCAACACTAGACACGCGAGAACAAAATGCACAGGAAGACACCAGCCACTTGCCGAAGATTACCTCAAGATACGGCACGTGGCCCGCATATGGACAGTCATGCGCAGCTACAGCAAGGTAGAGAGGAGATGCGCACACTAGGGGGAGAGGGCGCACAGGCGCACTTCCCCTGCCCCCCTCCAACCTTTAGCGCGTGCTTGTGATCATGTTACCGCGCCCCTCCCCACCCCCTTTGCGCTGAAGGAATCGTAAAAGTAAACTCTCGTGTTTCTCCGAGTGCTCCGAGCTGCCACGCGCCCCGCGGCCTCCGCAAGTTCTTACATGACAAATGGCACAGCGCTGTTTCCTGCATCCTGGCGCGCAAGCTTCAAGGGCGTCTTTGCCGCTCGAACTTTTCATGCAGAAGAACGCTTGCAAATAATTTTTTTTCTCAGCCAACATTTTATAGTTTTTTTTTCTTAAACTTACCGGCCATACAGGCTCCAAGTACATGCTTAAAATGGCCAAAAACTTCCGTTATATTGAAACCGTGTCACGAAATTACTTCGTTAAATCGCAAAAATAATTAGACGGTTTCCAATGGAACTAAGATAGGGAAATAAAAATAGTTTGTTACATTGAGGATTTTGTTAAATCGAGGTTCGTTATATCGAGGTTTGACTGTATATGACGAACTATAACAGCCAAAAAAGAGTGAGGAGAAGGCTAAAAGAATGTTTGCGAAAAAGGCGACTTCGCGCTCCGCTTGCGAGCTCCATGCGCCGTGCACGACTGCAAAATTTTACTGATATCTTCACAGAAGTGTATGCTATCTGCGGACTGTGTTTTTTTGCCAATCCCAAGGGGTGGTTCAGGACCTCTTTAAGGCTCAATTCAATATTCTATTTCTTTTTCTGCTTCTTTTCTTACAGATTCCAGCATGATGGTTTACACAATGACTGCATGTTTTATTAAATTTTGGCGTGAGGTATGAGTAGGCTGAAAGTCCACGCATTGAACAGGAACTAAAGATAGCCATGAAAAGACAGGCATACGCAACTCAGACAGAACAGCAACGAAAAGGACAACACAAATGCCTGTCCTTTTCATTCTGTTTGTGTCAGTCTTTCGTACACCAACGTGCTCAGCCTTCTGTCAAACTAAAATGAACAGCATGAACAACTTAATGAACAACACATACATCACTATACTGCTTCAGCGATTGTTTCATTACAACCCCTGTCCTGTGAAAAATAACAGACAGACACGAGAAATGAAAGAAATGAAAATTACTAACAGTAGTTCCTAGATACAATGTACTGCTTTGTTATGCTGGTGAGTAAAAGTAAAGTTGTAATTGGACATTATGCAGGAAAATCTAAAAACCACTTACATTGCAAATAGAACGGAAGATAATAGCAAAGAATCTCCACGCAGTGAATGCGAACATAATGAACAACCAGGGACGAAACTTTGCCTCCTTCTCCTGGAAAACAAAAAAACAAAACTCATTCAGTTTACATAAAGTCTTCTGTACAACATCTGAAATGCTAAAGCCACAATGAGCATATTCTTTAGCCTTTAAGAGTGATATTAAGTGCTCAGAACATATAGCACTTATAAAAACACACATCTCACGATAATGCTAGTAAAAAAAAAAGGTGGCTGCAATAGACCACAATATAAGAAAACAATTGGAACCATTGCTTCTACTCCTGGTAGTCACTGTCACTGTATCCTTATTTATGGCATTAACATGCACTTCTTTTTTCAGTATGTTGTGTGAAGTGACGTTTAAACTATGAGAGCATACAATCCCCTCTGAAGTTTTCGTAAGTTGTGTTCTTGCAAACATCTAACACAGAGTGAAAAGAAGCCCAAGATAAGCTATCCCTTTTGCTGGCACTAAAAAATGGCACTAAACCTAGCAGACATGTTATTCAAGCTAATGCAGGTTGCTGAAAATGAATGAAGTCATAATAAAATTAACATTAATGAATGGCCACAAGATTGTGGTCACAAGTTGTAGTTGCAGACCAGTGTTCTCCGACACCCACATTTTACCAAGTTACTGACACCAAATTAGCAAAGAAATATTAGAATACTCCACATTAAAAAGATGGGGGACGCTTGTGTCAGTCAGCCATCTATTTTGCCGATGGAAAATGAACACGCATATATGTGTAGCACACGTCGTGGGATTGACTGTCAGGAAAGCCCAGTCCAATGTATGTTATTTGTTTGGCGTGGCATTCAGTTCACTACCAGGTGGCACTTGTAAGAGTTGTTTTCTTGTATAAATTATCGTTCTTTCAATTAAAAACACCACTTGAGAGTTTGCACCCTGCGTACAGAACTTCAAGAGCATTTACCGGGAGCGCAAGGTATTTGAGGGCTTGAGTTTGAATCGCAATAGACATTAATGTTCTCGTTTTATCTGTTTAGGCAACTAACTTCGTCAGCACCAACTCCTTTGTCACCTATCTAGCACATTTACTGCAGCATATCAGCTTTCAGTCTGACACTACAGATGAAGCCGTACGTTCTAGTCGCCTTACATGCCGATCACAGCGACTTCGAGCTCGCCACCTTCTTAAATGTCAAGAAATCCTTTGTTTTCAGGGTGAGACAAGAGTTTGTGACCTATTATCATCTGTGACAAAGAGGAATAAGCGCTTCCAGTGACCAGACGCTATGGTTGAGGCCATGATGAGTAAGAGCACTTTTGATTATGGTCATTGCCAAGCACCTTCAGGTGGCAGAGTCCAGCAGGCAAGCTTCCTGTGCACAATTTCATTATGTAGAACTTCTAAGTAACAATTTCGCTCACTCCCACAGCGCCTGTGCCCACCAAGAGTGGCTTGTTGTGAACTTCTGCAGCCAAGTTACCCTGAATGTAGTGTCCTAGTTCCGAATGTTTAAACCTGTACGCCGCTATGTATGGCGGGACTCACTGAGAGGGAGACTAATATGCAGCCACGCAACGTTAAAGAATTCGCTAAAGGATGCCACTGGTGGAAGCACTGCCCAACATCAACAGGCCCTATCTCATCTGAGTATGTAGCCATTATAGAACCTGAATTCAGTCAATAATTGAGGCTGAATATGGTTTTTATCTAACAGTCTTATAAAAATGCAGCAAAAGAAACACTGCAAAATATTTAGAATTAAATTATATCAAATCTTGTCTGAAATATCCTTGGTACTCCTAAAGTCATCATTATGTCCTCAAATACCTCGCGCACCCGGTAGACAGAGCGTAAGATCATTTTTATTAATGAATCAAAATCCATCAGCGGGCTACTCACTGGATAAATTGACAGAGCTTGTATAGTTCCTAAACTGTAATATGATTCCTATTAACCAAAACTATGCCTTTCAATGGATGCCAATGAATAACCATGTAACTACTAACATTTCATGGTGTAGACTACACACATTTCTTTATTACCAACCTGGAAGTACAGGAGCAATAAGATGAAATTCAAACACATTTACATGGCACTTACAGGTCAAATTAAGAATATGAACACTTAATTTTTTTGTCAATTATTTCAGTGACAGACAAATTACCGTCTAAGACAAATTGTGATCGATGAATACATGCACAAGCTTTGCAAACGAATGCCAGACGTGATGAACTTGAAGCTGCTCTAAAGTTTGCTTTTCTTTTTCTTAAACCTTTAGCCTAGTCTTAGAACAGATCCACTGATGCAAACATGGTACAGTATAGACCACTTATAACGTAACCACTTATAGTGCAGGACCGGATATAATACAGTCTTTTCAGACTCCCGTTAATTTTCCCATAGCACTCTTATGTATACGCGTATCGCTTATAGTGCAGTTGCGGGACACGAAATACCGGTTACAGTGCGGCTGCCTGGAAGTTCGGCACTCAACCTAGACGTTTCGAAAACGCTCCCCTCAGGCCACAAATACCGTATTGACTCGAATCTAACGCACACTTTTTTTCCGATAAAACAGGTCCACAAATTGCATGCGTGTTAGAATCAAGTGTTAGAACCTGTGTTACCATATATAGCTGTCTGCATTTCAAAATGGCTGCCTCGCACCCGCGTCGAGCCTAGCTACTCTTGAGATTAGCTACCGTAGCTTCCTCCATGTGCTGCAGTACACGTGCTTAGGCAATAGTCTACCGTCCGTCTTCACGTTCTCTGCATCTGCTCTATCGGCATGAAGTACCGAGTTCATCATGATGCCGTATGAAATTTGCGTTCGGGGCTGGAGCAAACAGAAGGAGAGGATTTTCGCCAGCAAAGCAATGCGGAACAGTTTCAGTGGATCGAAGCAGGACGTAATCTGCAACAATCCACTTCGGCGATACGATCGCCTTGGATCTATCTTGAAAGCAACCTGCGACGGGGAAAGTCCGCCGCGTGCCGTCTTTTCACCGCTTATAGGTCACGTTGAAGCGAGAGGCATGATAGCACGAAGGTTAATTTGCTTGCCACGCTTCGTCACTCGAGCGTTTTGACAGTTCATTTCCGCGGTCAACGAGCGAGATGTGTTCATGTTTGCTTGTGCGCGTGTGACACCGTGCTTGTTAATTTAGTAAGCGAATATGGAACCTAGAGCACGGTGACAGCGATGGCAGAAATGCGCCTGGAGTGTCCATTATCGCAATAAAATAGTTGTTTTGGTTATCGTGCGGATATTCACGACTCCGGTGACTTACGTTATAAGCTGTCTACACTGTACAAAACAGCCATATTAGGTGCAATAATAATTGCACAAAGCCAAATAAGTCTCTTGTGCATGAAATTACACTTGATTTATTATTTTATTGTCGAAAAGCAACAAATACACCATGAAATATACCATAGGACAAAGTTCTAGACTAATTTCGCCCACCTGAGTTCTTTAACATCCACCTAACATTCAGCATGTGAGTATTTCTGCATTTTGTGTCTTTCCCCGATATGCAACCACATGGCTGGGAATTAAACTCACGATCTTGTGCTCAGTAGCACAAAGACACAACCACTGGGCCACCACAACATGTTTAATTAACAATTGGCATGCGTGCAACTCAGGAGCTTCAGCTACCCAGCTACACTCTCAAACACTCAAGAGCAAGTCTGCAGAAATCATTGTCAATATATTAGACAAAAAGCCTTACCTTTCTCAAAGCCATGACCATCATGACGGAAGTGACCAAGAGTGCAACGCTCATCACAAATGAGATCACAGAGACAGTAATGAGCAGGTTTCGAACTGAAAACGAGAAGTATATTTTAAAAGGTGTGAGTAACAGAGCAAAGTGGAGCTCACGTAATTGGCCAAAAGGAAATAATTTGCTCGTGTTGCTACTGCACATGTTCTTGAAGGAAGATGCCATGCTTAGATGCTGAGAATCGTACAAATGTGTTATAAACATTCTGTGGTTTCAGCTTTACTGTGTTCTCCCACCTAATTGTTTAGCTTTACTGTGTTCTCCCACATAGCCTAATTAAACATCAATGAACATTAAAGCCGGGTATCTGTAGTGTGTTGCAATATACCCTCACTTAGTCGGAAAAGGTGCAAGAACTTTCATAACGATGCGGTCACTAAAACAATACCAGAGAATCAGAAATCGACATTGGCTTTACTGGGCTCACACAATATGTTCACGAGACTATTGTCAGGACACCAGTGCAGGCTTTGTTAACTGAGACCATATTATTTACCAACCACAATTGGAGATGCTATAACTTTACATGACGTGACATCTGGGGCACCACGTCGCATGGGTGGTATTTTCGAATTATCACTTTTGAGGATATTTTTCCTTTTGGGAGACTTCGCATGACTAGTTATGCCGATGGCTTCAAAAGCAACAGCGTTCCTGGCACAGTGGCGAGCGCAATGTCTTGGCACAATGCCACGAATGCTGTCTGTCGCCCATAGACGCCAAAGCACCTGGTATTAGTCACATGAAATCTAAAGAAAGTGAAAGTAGAAAGTATGTCAGAAACCAATCAACCGAGAATACCACCCCTGGAGCGACAGACATCCAACATCCTTCTTTCTGGGTTTTTTTTTACGTGCCAAAACCAGTTCTAATTATGAGGCACGCCCTATTGGAGGGCTCCGGATTAACTTTGACCATCTGGGGTTCTTTAACGTGCACTACAATGCAAGCACACGGCCGTCTTTGCATTTCGCCCCCATCGAAATGCGGCCAGTCTTCAGGCGCAGTGAACCTCAATGCACCCTGACAGTGATGTCTCCAAAAGTCCATCAAAAAGTGATAGCCGTGTGCACTTTGCAGGGCTTATGGCAATTTAATATTATTCAGGCATAATGCAGCTCACACGGCCCGATTTATATGTTAAAAAAATGTCTTGGTGACCACAGAATTCGACCACAATGTTCGCTTAGTTGAGGAATTGCAATGTCTTAAGCTAAACCATGCCAGTGACAGTAACTCTTGGAACAAATGCAAGGCCTTTATAAGCTATATAACAAAAAATGGCAACAATGCTTTGTTAAATTTGGTAACTGCTGCAACTAAGCAGCTGTTTGCATAATAATAAACAATCACATCTTTATGCAGCCATATGGAAAGAATATTTATTAACAAAGAAGACTGCAGCAGTGAAAAAACTTAAGAGGAGAGAGAGGATGAATTTAAATGGTGCAATGTTTCAAAAGCACCTCTCAAGGCATGAAACAAGGAAAAGAAAGAGGTAGAAAGGTAGAATCACACCAGAGGTTCTCCAATACAGTGCTAGCTGTTGCTGCCACAGCTAGACACTTCTGGCACAACTACTTATACAGTTAGACCTCGTTACAACAAATTTCAATATAACGAAATCCTCAATATAAAGAAAGTATTTAACTATCCATAACTTCCGTGCATGGCTGTCAGCGTGGCTGAGTGCATACGCAGCTCACGAACCAATGTTTTAGAGGTATCTGATACCGTCGTTCCACTGTGCCGTGACAATGTCAACCCACTTCAGGCGACACTATCAGCCACGGAAGCATGGACTCGGAAGCATGGCTGGCTCTGCTTCAAAATGCTGATGTGAAGATATCGTCGACATGACATGAAACCGTATCTTTCGTCGCCGACTCTCAAATTCAACAAAATTAATTTTTTTCTCATTTAAATTTCCTTTTTACGATTGCCCATTAATTTGTAAATTTTGCGGCCTCGTGCGCATAATAAAAATTCATCGACAATTGTACTTATTTTGAATAAAAAGTCGAATTTCAATATAACGAAATTTGAATATAACAAAGCAAGTTGCCGATTTTCCTGGCTTCATTAAATCAAGGTGTAACTGCATATACAGGACGTCCCAACTATCATGCACCAAGATATAAAAATATGCAAATGACACACAGCTGAATAGACCCAAGGTAATGTTGTTTGCCGTCGCTTGGAGATACATTATTTTTTTTGCATTCTGCCTAATTACATAATTAGTTTTAATTAATTAATCAACTTCTGAAATATTATAATCAGATGAAAAGTGTCAATGAGAAAATTGTAGAGCAACATGAAAAACTCCCAATACAGCTTTCTGTTGCTGAATACGTGCCACATAAAAGTGTTTTCCGAGCGTGAAAGAGGCCTGCGAATACATGCAAAATTGGCACACGAGTGGCCGCTCAAGGCACTCTGTGTGTAGTTGTGGGCTTGATGCCAGTTATTGCAATTACATGGCCATTTTGAAATGTAGAAATACAGAACTAGAGTTTGTGACATTTCTTTTCAACTTTCCAATATAAACATGTGCAGTAAAGTTTGCAACTAGAAAGCCAATTATTGCAATAATTTAATTAGAGAAATAACTGCTTTGTGTTTTCTTGCAAATTATGTCCACCTGGGCAGAGGAGGTATTCTGTAAGAGTCCACCTAGTGGACATGTCCATTACGTCTGCTGCTGATGTGCTGACTGGCTGTGGCGCCTGGTTGCTGCGGACGTGCAGCCCAGCCCAGCCAATCAGAACTTCAACAGCAGACGAAATGGACATGTCTACTAGGTGGGCTCTTACAGAATACCTCCCCAGATAATCCATCTGCAATAGAGTGATTTGCGTAACTTTTGTGGGCTTTTTTGAAGCAAAAGAAAAATACTATATATATGTATAATATGTGTATATAATATATATCGTTTCAAGGTTTCAATACCTGAGGCTGTTAGGTCATTCAGCCTCACACTACTGTCTGTTGTAAGCTTCCTGGTTAGCTCAGATGGTAGGTATGTGCCTTGGGGAAGTGGTGGACAGCTAGGGGTGCAATGCTTGAGCCTTAAGAAAATTTTAATCGAAGGAGAAGGTTTGCTTTTCAAGAAGACTGAAAGGCTCCCTTCATAACATTTTAAAAAGGATAGTCTTTTTTTTTTTTGACAAGCAGGGACTTTGTATTAACAACACACAACACAAACAAGCATTGCCTCTCTGTCCTCCTCTTATGTTATCATTATTACAGGACCAAATTGGAGGCTTGAGTTTAAGTTTCATGAACTGAAAAATTGTGGAATTATGTAGATTGTCAGAATTGACTTTACTTTAGCATATGCATGCCTGACATACCTTTTTCGTTACAGGTTTGACATTGAAAGTACGAGTCAGAACAGCAAGCTCTATTAAATGTGCAGCGTGAACGACATTATGGAATGTCCCCACCATCAGCATACCAAATTCTCAACTTTTTGCCTTATACTGCTTAAGCACGCGGTCATATCTTGTTAACAGGCCCATTTTCCATGACCCCACTCACCATGCTGGTTGCCACTGTACACAAATAAGAAGCTGAACCCAAAGTAGCGGTAATGTGTCGAGCCAGGAGATGCCTCCGCAAGGCAGTATACGTCAAAGACTGCCAGCAAGATCATGAAGACGCTTTCGACCTAAACAAAAGCAAGACAGGAAGTGATAGTTAAGTCAACGGCGCAAATGCTGCGGTCCCTGCCTAGGAAGCACCAGTATCAAGTTTCTGTCCTTAATCCAACAGTGTGCTCAAAATTCAGCGCTGTTCGCGACAGAAGCATCTAATTTATTTCTGCCGCTACTTATTCCCCTGCGGTGCTTTCATTTACAGGTTAACGCAAAGCACGTATGCATACATAACAAAATGCGCGATCAACGCGCCGCGCAGTGATGGGTAACTTGGAAACTACAAGACGCGGTGCGGGCAGTGCGGCCCGAAAAAGTGACCTAATTCCGATCGGTCAGCGAAATCGCATGTTCTAACGGGCTCACCATCGATGAGGAACTTTAATACGATACAAGCATACCCTCGCACAAAATTGAACTTCAAGCGCCGTAGCGTTTCTAGCGTCTCTAGACGCATGAGCGACCACTGAACCGAACACACCCAAACAGCACAGACAAGCTGACAACTTACGATGGAGCAGATTCCAGCGATGTAGCTGCCGTATTGCAGGTCAGTGAAATATGCTGTTCTCAACAGTGGACGCCGATGGTACCATTTCTGCCGAGATCGATCCAGCACCGAAGGCATAGTTTCAAAATTCCTAGCGAATTTTTTTCGAATGCCAAGGCAGACCTCTCTGACACACCAAACGGCCTACGGTGAACGTTTGTTGTTGGTTGAGAAGCGGATGTGACGCAGTGTACTCTATGCAGCACATCCGTTTGATAGGCGTCGCTGTCGTCGGAATCCAGGACGCTAGGCCTGCTAGCGCTGTGGCGCTGTTGTAGCTTGTAGCCGCCGGAGCTGTGGCGTTGTAGTTTGCGCAACGTCGAACGTCAGTGTGTTATTCGGCTGTTTCTTGGTGCCGAGTTGTTTACCTTTGTGCTCGTAATTTTCCTGAAGGAACGCTCACCGCTTTTGCTGGACCCCAGGAAATCAGCGCATGAAATGCTGAAACAATCATCTAACAACGGAGTATGTCTGTGTCGCTTGTGATTCTCAAGTTAGAAGTGGCCAGTGACTTCCCACTTTTGCCTCACATCAACTACGCTTCTGCGAGAGCTCGAAGGCTCGAATATTGCGCTGCCGCACCTTTTCGTGGCGGAGAGTGGCACTCAAGTAAGTTAGAAGAAATTATCAAGGAGAGTCGTGGTTGCCGTAAGCCGCACGACATTGTGATTGAAACAGTCATAATAGAACCTGATGATATGGCCTCGAAGCAAGCTGCGCGATGTCAGGGAGAGGAGGAGCCGTCGGGTGATCGTCCATGCACCGAGTCATCTGCGTCCAAGGAAGGCGATGTCAAACAATACAAAGATGCTTTAGGCACATTGGACTCTGTCACAGGATGCGCTACGGAGAGGCCCAAGCCGCCCGCGCCTAGCCAAATTCCGTTCTTCAGTGGGAACCACAATGTTGAAGTCACGAAAGGAATACTGCACCTTTTTAAAGAGAACCAGCAGACTCCGCTGGGCGAGGCAGAGCGCAGTGAAATGCTGTGCATGTTAGCTGTTCCTGCGCTGATGACCCTTCACGACTTGTTGCAGTTTATCGCGCCCGTCAGTGCACACGTAGAAAGCATCCGCGTCATCCGTGACTCTAAACCGAATCTCTACATGGTGCTGCTCAAGTTCCGTGACCAAAAGTGGGCCGACGACTTTTACCAGAGTTTCAACGGTGAGCGGTTCAACTCGATCGAGCCGGAGGTGTGTCATTTGGCGTACGTTTCTCAGATGGAAATGGTAAAAGAAGGAGAAGGCGACGCTGTGCCAGGCCATACTGAGCTCCCAACTTGTCCTGTGTGCCTGGAACGCATGGATGAGTCGGTAGAAGGAATCTTGACCATCCTCTGCAACCACACTTTCCATGACGGCTGTTTGGCCAAGTGGGGCGACTCAAGCTGTCCAGTGTGCCGATACTGCCAGACGCCGGAACTGGTGCCAGACAATCGCTGTTTCAGCTGTGGTTCTCAGGACAATCTCTGGATATGTCTCATCTGTGGCCACATAGGCTGTGGGCGGTATGTTGAAGCACACGCATACAACCATTATGTACGCACGGACCACACTTTTGCAATGCAACTGGGCAACAACAGTGTATGGGACTATGCAGGTGACAACTATGTCCATCGCCTTGTACAGAACAAGACTGATGGGAAGTTAGTGGAACTGGAAACTTCTCGCACGGACAGTGATGAGAAGCTTGACTCTGTACAGTTGGAGTATACATACCTTCTTACAAGTCAGCTTGAGAAGCAGCGACGGTACTTTGAAGACTGCATGGATATGCTCCAGAAAGATAACAATCGGCAGATAAATGAGCTAAAGGAGAAGACTCAGATTGCAGTTGAAGAACGTAAAGATCTGGAGCAAAAACTTCGACAGGTTGGTACTTCCTGTGTGGTAGTATGCCTCTTGGTTTCGTGCACACGAGTATTTGAGATTTTCTGTGCAAACTGATTATTTCTTGCTATAGGTTTCAGATTTGGTCAAACGGTTTGATGCACAGTAACATTATTAATAGCCTAATGTGTATCATTGTAGCCTAATGTGCGTTTTGTAGCTGATTTCATGTAGCACGCTCATAAAATTATTCTCAGAAAGAATCCTATGAGCGATAACCTTTATGTCTAGGTGGTACTATTCAGTATGACAAAAATCATTTCAAAGGCCCTTCAATCATCGTAAGGGAGTGTTGGCACAAATTTTGTTCTCAAGTTTTCTTGTTCTTTCATGGCTAGCTATCAACTTGGTAATTACCGTACAGGGCCCCAACTCCTCGGGAGTTCAGCAAATATCATACCTTTTACTGCGACCAGTTCACACATACCAACTGTAGCATGGCTTCATTTTAAAGCAGGAGGCTGCATGCATCACAAAGTGGAGGCAATGGTCATAGAGTACCACCACAGCACTAAACAACCAAACTGTAACTGTACTGCCATGTGCAGACACATGGAGTGCAATGGCAACTTGATGAAGACAGAAGGTTAGAGGAACCTTCCATGCTAGCAGAAATGCAACAGCGGACTAGGCTTAACCCTTGCCATATGTGGGGACGTGCATAGTGAAGCAGTATGGAAGAGCTGGTATGGTGGTGTGCGGAAAACTTTCAGCAACACAGTCAGTGTGTGGCCTTCAGCCACTGAACTGCACTGGGCTGATTGGCGCATGCATGAGTGACTTGTAAGCCACCTCCAGTTTTTATGCACATCCAGTCTCCAGCTTCATGTCCAAATCCACACTGCACCTGGTGTACATTTTCAACCAGTAGATGCATTATAATTTATTTTTTTATTCTTAATACCTCAAAGGTGCCAAGAATCGGGTCAATACATGAGGGACTGGTATTATTTAAAATTTAGGCCAAGTGGTATTGTTTGCCCGAGTTAGACATTACAGCAATCAGACTACTCTTCATGCATATAGGGTATGTGCCTTACATAAGCCACAATGAATTTGGCAATAAAATTCATCATAAGCACCATTGTTCTCATTCGCTATTGTTTCTGTTATTATTGAGCTCATCATTTTGCATTACAGGTCACCAAAGACCGAGAAGCTGTGCGCCGCAAGTCTGAGCAGTTGGCTCAGCAGCTGAGCAAGACAAAAGGCGAACTCCAGGAAGAAAAAGAAATGAACAAGTGCCTGCGCGAGAACCAGGTCGCATGGCAATCAAGGCTCAAGGATGTCGAAACCAAGTTGCAGGAACTTCAAAAAACTAAGGACAAAGAAATTGAGGATCTACAGGAACAGATGAGGGACCTAATGTTCTATCTTGATGCAAAAGAAAAGATTAGTTCTAGCTCAAATGAGGTGCAACAGGAAATGCAGGAAGGTACAATTATTGTTGGAGCACCCGGACCTTCAGGTACACCAACACACAAGCAGCGCAGACGAAGAAATCGCTGATTTATTAAGTGTATAATGACGACAGTTTGTTATTGCTGTGCCTCTTAAATAGCTTTAGAGACAAGGCCTTTGTGTCAGGCTTGTGGCAATTGCAGAGTGGCTTCAAGAGTTGTTTTGCTTTTTAGCTGATGCTATGTCATCTGAGTTGTATATATTAAAAGCTTTGAACATTTTCATATCTTGTTTTTTTATATGCCTTTTGGAAAGATGCAATAGTCAAATAGCTATGAATGAATTTGCAAGTTGAAAGAGTGACTCTTAAAACTTTACTGCAAAAGAATATGCACATTGTGTTCACATGTTCAGTGTTCACATGTTCAGCGGTTACGTGTGGCAAAATGACATTGCTTAACGAGAGACCATGTTATTTGTGTTGTGTCTTTCTTATTTACTTTGCTATTATTAAAACCTTCAAAAGTCTGAACAACTTGAATCATAGTAGCAACATCCAGCCTATGCACTATAAGCATATTTACTAGTCATGTTTACTCTGTGAGTAATCTTTCAAACTTTAATTTTACGCCATAAGTTTATTGGCTCAGATCAGCTAGCCTTTTACCAGCTGGCATAGTTCAACAGCAAGCTATGCGGAAATTTAAAAATATTATCTACCGCTGTCCTTAAGCCATCGGTTCAGTTAAAGCATGGCTTTCGGTATCTGAGCTTTGAGTCATATGTGCACAAATTGAGTTGCTGTGACAATTCTAACGGAAAATTCACAGGTGATTGTGCATAAAAATAGGGTCCTTTATTTTCGGGTTGTATATTTTTATAAATTCGGGCTGCAAAAATTTGGCGTTATTTTTAAAGAGTAAAATCTGGAGAGAAATTGGTGGTTTTGTTTTATGGTAGCTTAAAGTTCAGAATTATTCTGCTAAATTCCACAAACAAAATTATTAACACAAGCAGTGGTATCCTTTTCGACACAAACTTACTATTTAAACAAGGGATATTACTCACAGAAACACAATGGCAATGAGCGGCTCGCAAATTATGTGACAAACTCATCTCTATAAACCCTCATTGACAGGTATTATTAGAAAATATAAAAGAAACTGCATGAATAAAAACAACAGAGATGGGTTTGGCAATCTCTTCTTACTTTATTCTCTGCGCTTTTATATTTACTAATAATGCCTGTGAGTGAGGGTTTATAGAGGTGAGTTTGTCACAATTTGCAAGCAGCTCTTTGCCATTACGTGTTCCTGCGAGTGATATCCCTTGTTTAAAGAAACTACATTAATAAAAACAACAAATAGAGATGGGTTTGGCTAACTCTTCGTACTAGCTTTATTCTCCGCACTTTATAAAAAGAAAAATTGTGCACACATCTATGTTTTGCAAGAAGTGGGATGCCTTCCCTTATATTACAAGCGCTTGTTGGCATACTTTCTATTTCTGTGCACCCTAGACTGTTCATGCATTTTGTCCTCGACTGATGTCTTGTTTCACTGATTCCCAATATACGCTCTTGCAACAAAATGGAATACCAACTAGACAAATCACCCACCGTTCTTTGAATGTAACGTAGTTTGCTAAATATCCTCTCGATGTCACAGCTTCCGTTCGCAATGTCAGCCCTGTATTAATTCGCATTCTGGTGCATTACTGCCGTTTAGATGTATGTGAGGTGCTGGAAATGCAATGCAGTGCCCTGTTGTCGTGTTCATGTAAATGCACCTACTAAAAAGGCAACAAGCTTTCGTTCACTCAAGGCTGGCAGGCACTGAATTATATTTTTATATATGCTGGTTTTCAATTGAGTCTTTTGCCTCGGTGAAGTATATACCATATTCATATAATAATATTATTAACATGATATATCCTGGCCACTTTCTCGCACAAGGTGGACAGCGTTCATTAGTTTTGTGACACCTGCATTTATTATCCTTTGTGAAGCGACAAACTCCGGGAAGAAATTGGGTTTCACCCAATTTTCATAAATTTTCTTCAGGGTGTGAAAATCGAGTATTATCAGGTTTTACCCAAAAATGAAGGACCCTACATATAAACTAGCATTTTATGATTGTGTTGAACATTGTAACACAGGTTGGTTATCTTAAGACTACTTCAGTTCAGAATATTTTTATTTCTTCGATAAATGGTCTATTTAAATTGTCAACACTGGGAGTGTACATTTGTTTTTTGACTATAGACAGCACATAATATTTTTGGCATTGTTTAATGGATGACCATTTTTCAATAGGATACTTAATGTAAAGCTTTTAATTTTCCTTGTCAGTGATTTTAAATCCTTGTGTGGAATAATCAGCACCATTGTATGTGAGGGGCAATACCTCTGACTGACTCATTCATTGCATGTGGTTACTTCAATGTATTCAGTTGCATTGCCATAGTGAATGTTAGGCTTATATGGGAAATTGTACTGCACTGTACCATGTGCAGTAATAATTATTAGTCATGTGGTACAATGTACCTTTATTGACACCATGTATTTTGTCTCAATTTGTAAGAAATCTTTTAATATTGATATTTATTAGATTGTTGCTTTTGCAGATTATTAGTGTCCGATTAAAGCGTTCACAATAAACATTTACTTTCATGTCACTCACCTCTACAGACATAATAATGTAGGCAAGCAGGGTAGGAGATGTTATCCAGCATGTTCCACTGGAGAACCGCAAATAAAGCACACTTTGTTTTGCTTTGCACCTTTACTTTGATGCACTGCCTTTACATTCAGTCCAATGACTATCATTGTAATAGGGGATATCGTGAAGAAGCAAGCGTCACTGCCAAGCATTATTGTTGAAGGCTTATGACAAAAAATGATTGCACAATAAGTAGGAATTCAAGTACTGCTGAATTGGACGTTTCCTAAAGCACTCTACAGTCTTCTTTTTGGATGTTCGTTACAACCACGTGTAGCCAAAGAAAACATAGAGGAAATTAAACATTGTTTTAACTGAAATGTAGAAATACTAGGGTGAAGGGAAGTGAAAGTGGAGTAGAAGACAACTTGCCACTGGTGGAAGCCGAACCCACACCATCTGCGCTCTGTGCATGGGATCCTCTACCATTGAGCTACAGTGGCGGCCGTATCGCCATTCACTTGGGTATTAGTGTGTATGCACTACATCTAGCCCAGAGAATGTTAGCCAGCATCACTCATGGCTGTAATTGCGAATAGGGAACATTCTTTCAACCACAGGCTCCACATAATATGTGAGCCATCATCACCATCGCCATCATGCTGTCGTCATTCAATTGTAGTTATACCTTTGTGATGATGCCATCATGGTCGTTCCATCATTGTCATTGCAGCTTCATAAGGCCATCAGTGTCATACAGTCATCATCCCCTCACGCCATCATCATGCTGCTGTTATACCATTGTCATAATTTTAAAATCTTCATCTCATTGTTTTCATGCCGTCGTCATCATACCGCCTTCGTCATTCCATCGTTGTTGAGTCATCATTGTTATAGTCGTGGCCGACCCTGGCGAGCGAGTGTCGTAGCAATGGGGGTCAGTGTATGTCGCATCTAGCCGAAGCAATGAAAGTCTCAGAATGACCACATACTACAAATTGTAAATAATGGAGTCTTCAGCAATACGGTGTGCCTACCGCAGTGGCTTAGCGGCTATGATGTCATGCTGCTAAGCACGAGGTCGTGGGATCAAATCCCGGCCGTGGTGGTTGCATTTCGATAGGGGAATGTGCAAAAACGCCCATGTTCCATGCATTGGGGGCATGTTAAAGATCCCCTGGTGGTCAAAATTAATCCATAGTTCCCCCACTATAGCGTGCCTCATAATCAAATCGTGGTTTTGGCACATAAAACTCCAGAATTCAATTCAGTAGAACGGTGTGTCGGTACATTGTTTGAATGCTAATCGCATTAACATTGACAGTCAATGTGAGACGGGTCCTGCACTACTGAATAACAATCAAATAAACCAGATTTCATTTTTACAACGTCTGACAGCTATCTCAGTTGTGCATTATTATTCTCTTGGGCCTTCTGTTGCATTGTCATGAACATAAAGCAGTTTTCATTCTTGTCGTAGATCTGTTAATATTCACCGGTGCGTGCGTAAGCGAATGTTTACTGCAACTTATATGGTGGATGATATGGCGATACTTTGCTACGCTATCAATGCTTTGCCCTTCAGGCGAAACAATTTTTTTTTACAAATAGATGAAGCCAACAATGTTACCAAGAAGTAATTGGAACGTTTCTCTAAATTTAAGGCTTGCTTGCAACGATGATTAGGTAATTTCGACTAGTTATGCAAGCAAACAAAATTGAAAATAATATGTAATTTGCTCCATAGAGGGGCCAACAACAAATTTATTGTGGCATGCTCCTATAGCACACCCAAATAATGTATTATTGCGATAGCAATTATATGGACACTCCAAAGCAGATTTCTGCCGTCGCCGTCGCCGTGAGGTTCCGTATGACGTCAATGGAGATGAAAGCGTCGCCGCGCGCTGAACGCTGTATGTGCGCGTGAAAGGGCGCGAGAGACGCGCGCTTTCACGGGGAGTGAACCCACGGCGGAGAACAAACGCGCGTTCTGCGCCTTGCTCCCTTAAGGGCTGCAGAAGTAGGCGTCTCTTTCCTCCTTTACAATCACCGTATATGTAGAGCAAACGCGCCTTCTTCCGATGCGCGAAAGCGCGAAAGCCCGTAGGAGGGGGGGGGGGGGGAGGCGACGTTTAGCTGCGGCACCAAGTGCCTATTTATATCAGAGGCTCCGGCAACAGTCACCAACGCCGCACGCATTTTGTGCGAACGCGGGCAAAACGCCGACGGCGTCGACAACAGTTCTGCGCGTTGCTGGTGCTGCTGCATGTCCAAATTTATACAGCTGATAAAACTACAATCCTTACTCCGCATAGCTCTCTACAAATTTGCTATCGCAATTGATGCTTCGCCTTTCAGGTGAAACTGCGACAACTTTTTTTTTTTTTAAACCAGGGTGAAAATTTGCTGGGACAGCCTGTGTAATAATAAATTGCAACTTGCAATACAGATATTCCATTGAGAGCCTCTACTATAAGTTCGTTGACAATTAACATGTTCAGTTTACTATATTGATGCTGCTGCTGTTTGCTGTTAAAAGGTGTGACGTGTTGCAAGACCAGTGCCTGTGAAGGAGGAACGCTCCTATGTATATATATGACGAGCTGCAGGAACAGAGTGAGCCAGTGTATCGCGACATCAAAACGCAACCACCTTTTGTGTACTGTTGAAATTTTGGGGTGCAGGATACCAAAGCTGCCATTGCTCTTGCTTGGGGTCTTGGAATCCCAGAGGTGCCACCAACTGTTATGATCTGGATTGTTACGAATCTCACCTGCCGCCACCAATGTTGTGATTTGGTTTTCGTGATCCCAGGGCTGATACCAATGTTGAGAATTGAAGTAGGATAGAGATGGAGTCTTTTAGCTGGAAAAGAAGTGAAGAATTTTCTATGTACTCATATTTACATCATTTACAGGCAGCAGATAGTTGGCAAATAGCTGAAAAATAGTTGACACATAGCTGGCAAATAGCTGTTGGAGCCCACCAGTTTGACTGAATCGACTGGTGGCTTCTCTATCTTCCAACAATGAGCCAGACTGGCAGTAAGTGCCTTTGGCAATGCGAACTCACCGGTCCATCTTCAGCGCGCCGATACTGCACCTGACAGTTAGTGACAAAGGGTGCACCTTAAATGCTGAGTACAGCAAAAATAGCTAGTTTTCAAATTATTTAAAAGATACAAAGTTATTTTGCAAAGTATTTAAGATACAATATTTTGAGTAGAGTACTTAAGTCACGTGAGTAGAATACTTAAATCACGTACAAGCCTGCCCCTTCCTCCTCCGAACAAAATTCCTAGCTATGCCACTGGAAGTATCTTCAAACGACCGGTCCCGTCCATTTCGTCTGTCTCACAACCGTTCGGTGCGACAGGCTTTTGGAGTAAAAACACACACACATGCACACACACACATGACTCTGCAGCACTCTACGGCCTACCACCTCGGCCGATACGTGCCGCCTCAGCCTGCCGGTTTGCTACGCCCAGCCATGGTGACTCCACTCCACGCCTTATTCTTACACCGTGCTCCACTCTATCCCTTCTTTCGCTCCCACTTACCCCTCCCCGTTGGCGCTGAGCCATGCTCCCTCAAGGGCTGCAGAAGATAGTGTCAACCTTTCCCTTTCCTCAAGAACCACTTACTACTACTCGCAAAAAAAAATAAAAAAATATGGCAACCAGCATTCTTCAAAAGTATTTTTCGCGAGTACCAGTGGTATCAGCCATGTAGAAGTAAAGCTAGGTCGCTCACAAGCTTAGTTGTATTCCGTAGGAGTGTGGTGTCGCGAAGTTGCCGTAGTTATGTTTTCTCGTGAACACCTTGGAGCTCCTTACGCCTGCTGTGACTTACTCGTCCCGTCGGTGGCGTCGAATGAACGAGGGGACGTCCCTTTTGCAAAACACGCCGAGGTCCGCTCGAGCGCCTTCGTGCCTGATTAACTTACGTTTCCCCTTGGGGTGTCAACGGTTGCCTCATTGGCTGTCATCGGTTCCGCGACCAACTTGCTTAATGAAAGAGATCTCTTGCTGAAGTGTTCATATATAAATAATAACAACTAACAGCTAAACTAAGAACTACGCATAGGCAACTTTTTTTAACTGTAGCACTCATTGTGATCACAGTTACACGTTGACAATATCCAGTACGAGCACAGTACCGTTCGTACGTACGCTACAAGTTTTTCATTGTAACTTCGCAGTTTTATTGTCGTACATTAAGCATAGGAGGCTCAAGCCCACCGGATCCGTTTATCTGAATCGGCGTTCTCGCGGATCGGGGCGAAGCTGCGGCTGCGAAGTGGGGGAGCGTGACGTCAGCGGCCAACGCCAGCGCGCGGGCCTAGGATGGCGTCGCGTGGTTAGAGAAACGGGAGCAGATGCGCGCCTTGTGTAAATTAAGGATGACGTCGCGTGAGAAACAAAACATGAAGACGCTGGCTCGCGCTCTCGCCTACTACGCCACATCGTTATTCTTGTAGGTGGCGTCGTGAGTCTTCATACGCGGTGATTCGCATATCGTTAACAACCAGCGTAGTGGTTGCTGCGTTGGAGCGGACCGTTACGCCCGTATTCAAGAACGTTCCTCTAGTCAACACACCACCACGACTCAAGAGAGAAGATGGCACCGCCATCCCTCCACAGAAGTGGTCACTGAGATTCATGATCATTCACGGGAATTCATGAGAATTGTCGCGTCTTTATTCTCGATTATTCTGCGCACTACGACAATTGAAATTTGGAGTCTGATATCTCGGAGCACGGACACGCTAGAATAATTCTTCCGACTGATACTGTGTAGAAACTCGACTGTCTCTAAGTTTTCAATACAAACATACCCACTTACTGCAGTGAACAAAAAATAATTGTTCAATTTTAGTTAATTGGGCTGCTCACACCGATAATTATCATCTCACTTTGTGCCCCCTTAGCCACATAACGTATTTGCACAGGTGGTCTTCGCATGCCTCCCAGTGCCTAACTTTAAGAAAACCATAAAGCTTGTTTTGAACACCCTGTATTATCAGGCGCAGCCGCCAAGCACATGGCTGTATTGGGTAACGTCCTTTTCCTATAAGCTCGGAGAAACCGATACCTGGCTTCGCTACAGGTCTTCTTCCTCTTTCTGGGGTTTTACGTGCCAAAACCAGTTCTGATTATGAGGCACGCCGTAGTGGAAGGCTCCAGATTAATTTTGACCACCTGGGGTTCTTTAACCTGCACTGCAACGCAAGAACACGGGCGTTTTTGCATTTCGCCTCCATCGAAATGCAGCCGCCGCGGCCGGTATTTGATCCCGCGATCTAGTGCTCAACGCCTGAGCTGACTGAGCCACCACGGAGGGCTACAGGTGTTGCTTTAGCGGTATAAAACGCGGGTTTATCGTGAGGAAAAACGGTAAATTTCGGTAAATAAGAAAGACTACTATCATCATCATCACCATCATCATCATTGACAGAAGCTGACCCCCCTCTCAGAAAAAACCTCGATCCGCCCCTGCATATATATATATATATATATATATATATATATATATATATATATATATATATGAAGGCACGGCTTTCCAGCTTGACAAGCTAAAGGTAAACAAACCGACAGTACCTTTCTTGCAGCAGGCGTACAGCATGCGTGGTTCTCTTTGGAATAAGAAGGGCTACATGTTACAAAAGTTGATCAGTCTATATCGGCGACACTGAACTAACTTAAGTCACACCACTGCAACGATGGACTTCTATAAGGCCTGTCAAACAACGTTGGTACTGCCTTGACCTTACTAAAAAGAGCTTTTTGAATGCATGAATTACCGAGAAGAGCGTCCAAGCACAACGCAAGCTCTGCCTACCAAAGACCTATATGTCATCGACAGGAAGAACCAGTTCTAATCTGGGAAGGCATATGAAGTTAAGTTAGCAGGTGACTTTTCATTAAGTGCTTCCATATAGCTGATTGTTCAGACATACGTATGATGAATGGCACATAGTTACTGCTTTTGCGCATCTTTTTTTGCAATGTATCGTGCCACTCCGCATTTGCTGCTGTAGTCCTACTATTCAGTGTCTAAATGTATGGCTATTTATTGCAAAGTTCAGATAGCATTGCAAAGTGACTTCAAGTATCTTTGAAGTAACCAAATACTTTTTGAGCAGCTCATACATGTATCTCAAATACATTTCTGAATTTGATATTTAATACTCTACTCAAGTAATTTCTTGCGCGATATTTAGTTGCTTATCTTAAGTACAATTTCGGAGTATCTTGTGCAAGCCTGTTAAGGGGACGTGGGGAAGGAGAAAGGGAAGGTAGGCAGGTTGGGCAGGGGCATTGTGGTACACAGAAATTTAGGGAGGGGAGGGGACGTTCCCGGTGTGCACCTCGCCTTTCCCTATAGTTACGCTCCTAGATACTTAAGAAGTCATTCACTGGTTGGACTGCCTCGCCCGGTTTTGTGTGTATGAAAGGTATTTCTGCATGCTCAGATAAGCCTCCCTGAGGAATGTAGGAAGTAATGTGGCACAGTAGTACCGAAACTCTGTGCCCGGTCCCGCATTCACAAAACGTTCTTCTGCTAGAATTATAAGCAAATTCCAGCCAATCCTGATGCTGGACATACTATCAACAAAGGCGGCCAGCCAATGGCAAGGAACACTCAGAAACCAAAAAAGAAAAATATGTTGTCAATTTGGCCCTCGGTAAGAGTGACTAGTTCTAGCCACACTACCCTACCCTGGTTCATGGCAGGCGTAAATTATTTGGCGTGCTCTGGTGCTTGCCAGCAGTCTTTTTTCATTTACAGAGTATACATTTTCGTCCCAGGGACAAGAAAGAAGGAAGGAAAGAAAGGAACAAAGAGCAGGTGCGGGGAAAGCTGCGCCTGCGCCGCATCACTTGAGCGCGCGACCAATCAGGGTCGTTTGGTGTCACGGGGAGGGAAAGGAAAGGGGGTTGGCGCACGCTCCGCCGGGCTTCCCTCGCCTCAGGTCACTTTCGGCGTGGGAAGGCTCGCGTGGTGCGTTCCGCCGAGGAGCAGGCTGCGTTTGAGCAACGCCGCCGGTGCCGGATCGTAATTAGCAAGGATTCCAGCTACATAGGCGCGCGGTCATGCCACGCACGCAACCAATCGGAGCCGTTTCGCTTCCGCAGGGGAGGGAAAGAACAGGAAAGGGTGTCGCGCGTGCTGCGCCGGCTTCGTTTCCTTTCAGTCTCGGAAAACGGATGAGACGGGCGCGTGTTGTGCGTTCACCGGAAGCCCAGGCGCAACTACACTGTAGCGCAACGACAGCGTCGTCTTGCCCTCCAGGAACCCGACAACTGTGGTGCACGCCTCGGCAGCGCTATCGCCAACTTCCCCGGTGCGACGGCCAGGTTTGAACGCGAGATGGCATGATAACGAAGATATATGATGACGATGAAGTGACTACGACCGAACGATAACGTCGGCTTGGCAACAACGGAATGACGACTGGGAATGAAGGGGACTAAACGCGACGACGGCGTGTTTGTGTTCGTGTCTGCACTTATATACGTATACCGGGTGTTTCATTTTAGCAGCACCAAAATTTTAAAAATTGTCTGTGGCAGATAGCACAATTCTAATCCTTTATCTAAACTACTCGAGGAGGCGGCCATTACTTCCTCGAGAAATCCAACTGCTTAATTGAAACGTAACATAATTACGCTAATTAACCTTTTAATTAATTATTTGACCGCACATATCTTAATCTACAAACTGTAGCTAGTGAGTTTCCAAGGTGTATCCAATTCGAACGAATTTTCTTGGCTGCGCTAATTTCGAGATATTATATTTCCAAAATGTGCGACGAAATGCATTGGTGTTACAGTTACGTTTGCGCTTCAATGCATAAAACAGCGTTTTCTTCAAAATGTTAACGGGAACGCCAACGCATTTCGTTGTAAACTTTCGCCGTGGTTGCTTAGTGGCTATGGTGTTGGACTGCTAAGCACGAGGTCACAGGATCAAATCCCGGCCACGGCGGCCGAATTTCTATGGGGGCGAAATGCGAAAACACTCGTGTACCTATAGATTTAGATTAATATCTCGAAACTGGTTCAGTCCTGAGAATTCACTGCAAGTGGATACGCCTTGCGAACTCGCCGGCTATAATTCGTAGATTGAAATATGTGCTGTAATGTAATAAATTTAAAAGTTAATTAGCAGTATTACGTTTATTATTAAATTAGACGATTTGATTTCTCGTGGAAGTAATGGCCGCCTCATCGAGTTGCTTAGACCTAGGATTAAAATTGTGCTATCTGCCACAAGCAATTTTTAAAAATTTGGTGCAGCTAAAATGGAACACCCTGCATATCACCTCTGTCGCCTCACCAACCCGAGGCCACATAATCGTACGAGACAGTAGCAGCTAGCACCCCGAAACGTAGGGCAAGGGGGGGGGGGGGGGGGGGGGGCGATGAGGCAAGGAAGGCTTCACTTCAAAAAAAAAAAAAAAAAAAAAAAGAAAACATTACGAGTAGGATTGCCTACGGGTCTGCGTTATGGTACGGTAGAGAAGCTACACCGAATTAAAATTTGCAACCATAACTTGGCGGTTTCTCATGTCTCCAAATAATAATTCTTTAAAGGGGCCCTGAACCGCCGCTCGGGCTTGGTGGAATAACCTAGTCCGTGGGTGACATACGCTGCTGTAAACAGTAGCGCACCCAGGATCTCTGCCAAAGGGGGGGGGGGGGGGGGTTGAAATTTTTTTGAGGGGGGGGGGGGGAAGCAAGCACTTTGCATAATATGCAATTTCTTTGATTTAACCAGAGGAATCTAACAGCAAATAAAATGTCTAATCATTATAATAATTTAATGACACCAAGGATGATGACGATGTTTCTTTGTTCAGCGTTTTACTCAGAGTAATTTGTAAGTAATTCATTCAAAGTGAATGAATAAATCCAAGACAGTGATAGAGTGTTTTTGTAAATCAGGAAAATTCGACCTCAAGCCACCTCCTGAAATTGTAATGACAATGTGAACAGAGCACTGAAGGTACACGTTGGACTGGTGGGGCTGGGCGCGTGGGGGGGTTAACTTGGCCTCAGAGGGGGGGGGGGGGGGGTTACAACACCCCCCCCCCTCCGTTGGTGCGCCACTGGCTGTAAACATCTCAGCCAAGTTTTGCTGTCGTACGCGATGCGGGAGCTCGCAAGCGGAGCGCGAAGTCTTTCTCTCCTAAGTGGTTCGCTTGGAAAAGGAAAGGTTGGCGCTATCTTCTGCAACCCTTGAATAGCGCCAACCTTTTCTCTTTTCTCTTTCCTTTCCTCTTTTCTCTTTCCTCTTTTCTGTGTGCTTTATTTCATAATAAAGCACATTCCAATACGCGGCTGCTATTGGTCGCTGCGGTCGGCTGTACCGTGGCCGCCGCGGGGTGGCGCCACGAGTCCACTGGCTATGCGCACTGCGGCTCGCTGAGGACAACCGCGTTTTGCTTACGTTTAGCGCGTCGTAGCACCAAAATCAGAAGTCGTGGCGTCTACGTGAACAATCAAAATGAAATTTGAACTGTGCGACACGGCGATATTTCGAAGGCGGAGCGCGTTGTGGTCAGGGGCTCCGGAAACAGGAGGGGGGGCAGTGGCCTCCACAGGTTCTAAACCAGTGGGGGCATGCCCCCACACTTTCGCATTTGATGTTTCACGTAAACGTGCTATGGTAGCTACATGGGATGGCGTCAGCGTCATCTGATCGACATAGACTCCGGATGAGGCACAAAACACGAAAAATAGGTCAAGGGAGCGGTGAGCGAACTAGATGGGGAGTGTCTATTCTCTCGGCAGCCCCGATGCCCGCTTTGGTCTCCCCGTAACCTTATTGGTGTTTTGGAGGCGTCTCTTAGTATGCTGAATAATGACACGTTCTTTACACTTAGTATTGAAAACAATGCTTTGCAGATGTTATTATTACAAGCGGGCTAGCCGCACGCGGTAGATGCCCGGCTGCTTGCAGTTGGTGACGTAATGATTTAGATATACAGGCAAGGGATTGAACGGTAAAAATTAGGTACAAAAATTGCCTAACGAAAGAAATTACCTAAAAGAATGACCATAAAGGGCGAGCAAAATTTAAGCTACATCAGTGCTCGTAAAGACTGCGCATTGTTTGTCCAACTGAGCGTTCGCACTAATAAATCTCCGAAGATTCTAGCAGACTGCAGCCGTCATTTCTTTGCTCTGCGCTTCGTCAGTGGTCGTTGATATATATATATATATATATATATATATATATATATATATATATATATATATATATATATATAATCGGGGCCCTCGATTCCCTTTCTTCTCGTTCATTACATAACGAGGGCGCGAATCCGGCAACATTGATGCCTTCAGGTAGCATATGTGGGTTTATAGATCAGTTGCCATCACCCAAAAAATTCACGTGCTCGTGACGCCTGCGGCAGGAAGGATGTTCCACATCCGCCACCATGGTTTGTGAGTGGTGGCGCTGGTTAACACTCCCAGCTAGGTTCACTTCTAGTTGTAAAAAAATATAAATACCCCAGAAAGTGGATGGGAAAATGCCTCCGCGGCAGCTCAATGGTGAGAGCATCGCACGCGTAATGCGAAGACGTGGGATCGTTCCCCACAAGCGGGCACTTGTTTTTTCATCCATTTTGATTTCCATTAATTTATCATTTCTTTAATTCAATTAGTAAGTACAAGTAATAGCCCCTATGTTGTACCTGGTGTCAATGTTTGTTGGCTTCTTATGATATATATATATATATATATATATATATATATATAAAGAGAGAGAGAGAGAGGTGAACCACACGATGCGACATGGGCCCCCAGACGTTTCCCCCACACATCAGATATACTTCCAGAGCCCCTGGTTGTGGCCACGCTCCACCTCGCCGTAGCCTTCGCAGTGCAAGGCATTGAAGAAGGAACGGGAGCACAGCGGAGGCTGTGTTTGATCGCTTCTGCTGAACGCACCGAAGTATTTTTGCGGCAAAATATTTTTGAAATAGCCTATTTTCACTTCAAATGTCTTTCTCCACTTCGATAAAAAGTGGTTCAGGGCCCCTTTAACGTCGGGAGCCCATAATGTAAATCTGCAATGGCGACATTTCGGGCCAGTTAGAGAGGCCGTACAGCTCTCTTGGCCAATCAGAGCTGACAAGATGGCGAATTCGACCATATTGCGGAATTGGACAATGTCTAGAATAGTACCCCAGGCATACCCTAAAGTTACTGTACAAAAAGGGAGCCTATACCAAGGAGGTTGAAACCTCCTTTAACTGTATCATACCCCAGCGTTCTTGACAGGAAAGTATAGCGAGTGCAGAGTGGGTAGAGTGTTAAAGGAAGCGCACGCAATATAAATTGCGATTATTCTTTGTGGAAAGATATATACCTTAATGAGTGTATATAATATATTTTTAGGAGTGGACATACTTCTTGACAGTCAAATTGCACCATACTGTAAAAGTCGCTATCGTCTCAGCTCTGATAAGTTCACTGGGCTGCTAAGTCTTCTCTGATTGACCCAAAACACCAGCATAACTCAGGACTACACTTTCAGGTGAAGTAAGGAAGTAAGTTATCAGTAAATTAATGTGAAACTCTACAATAGAGGTGCTGCACCGCATCTCTGCTCTTAGCTATGCAGTGGGCGAACAGGAATTACTTGCAACTTTATATACCGTCTCATGACTCGCGAATACAGTTCTTCACCTGTCCCGCCGCGGTTGAGCGCGAGCTCGCGGATACGATTCCCGATTCCCGCGGCGGTAGCATTCCAACGGAGACAGAATGCAAAAAAATTCACCGACGATTACGATACTCCCTAATGCGACATTTGAGCGCAGCTGTATACGTGCTTTCATTTCGCTATATATTGACTGGCGCGGACAGCTAGTCTAGATTGTCTCGCGCAGCACGTTGCGAACGGAGCGAAGTGTGGCGCGACGGCCTCGCTAATCGGGAGATCGCGAGGAGAAGCGCGTGGTTGACGCTTGGGTACGATACACAGCAGCCGCCACAGACAACCTCCGCTCATGCAGCGCTTTGTTTCCCTACAGACGTATCCATCGCCGCAATGCCCCTTGTGCGCGGCACTATACGCTTTTCTTCTCACGCTTTCGCCATACTCTCCTCCACTTTCCACCTCCTGGTCCCACTGCACCCTCCTCCTCGCGCTCTCGCCACTTTTTTCATCCCCCGCTGCGCTCCTTGTTCGCTCTCATCTTAATTTCGCTGTGCTCGTTCGCTCGGTCACGCCGACGATCGCCGCAAGAACGGGCTGCGCTCTAAAGCACTACAGTGTGCCGTTTTTTTACTGCACGTTAAAGGACCCCCTCTGGTCAAAATTATTCCGCAGCGCAGCATTACGGCGTCCCTCGTAACCTGCTCCTTGGGACGTTAAATCCCACGATAGTAGTTTGACCTGACCGTCGCAGACGCTCTGTTCGGGGCTGGGATGGCGCCCAGGTTTTTCAATGGGAGGGCACAGCCTGATTCTCAGTTTCGGGGGGGGGGGGGGGGGTGCAGGAGGGTACTTCGTCACTTGGAACTCTACGCTGCTAGGAGAGGGGTAATGGGAGGAGGAGGAACAACTGAAGTGTCGTCCTCGATCAACCCCGGCCCATCGCCTCCCTTAGAGCCGCCCCTGCTGCTCAGGGTCACCTTGTAGAGTGCGAGTGCTTGCCCACAGGAACGCTTAGCTCTGCCGCAATCGCGTGATTTCTGGCAACGACGCGAATCCAATCTTGCAGATCCCATTAGTACTGTGTTATATCAATGCAACGAGGAATCGTCGATCGCTGTCTTTGTGGTTGTTTGAACGCGAGCGAGATCGCATTTGCACGGAAGAGGCAGCCGCAAACCCTCTCAGTATACGCGCGTTATGCGTATAATCACAATAATCACCATGTATATTCGCAGGTGGAGTCGATGAGCACTGCGTTGCGTACAGATTCCTTCGATCGCGAACAGTGAAATAAAAATAACGACGAACAAATTGCGCGAAAAATACAGTGCGTAAGTATATTTTATTTATTTCCTTGCCGGGTGAGTGAGTGAAATAACTTTATTGGAGGTCCGGCTTCTTTGCGGGATTGCGGGATGGCGCCGTGCGGATCCCGTGTCTCGATGACGCTGAACAGAAACGTTCCCGAGCACACCGATCGAATGCGGCCCAAAAGACCAACTATAAACGTAATTTAAAGTAATGAAAACAGGCGCTACAGCTGCCACATAAGCTTCGGCTTTGTGCAGGAAGCATAGACAAAGACAAAATTGATGCGTCAGAGGAAGTGGCAACCAAAAATAAACACGAAAGAATACAAGAGGATGCAAAAACTACGTCGCTTTTTTTTGCCGGATTGAGCAACACTGCCGCAACGGCAACACGTCAGGGGTCATCAAACAGAATCGGCTTCCGAAAAGGAGTGAGCGCCGAATTTACTTTACCCGAGTGTGCAATTGAAAGGTGAGTAGAAAAGGCGCACGAGGGCGATCGTCAATTCCCGAAGCCCGAACGCTTCAGCGCCTCCTTGAAGCGCCGGCGGCGTTCGAGTCAAGTGGTTCATTTGACGCTCTTTAGACGCAACGAAAATGGAGGCTTGAGAGAATCGAAAGCGGAAGCCTACTTGCGAAATGTGGTGAAGGTTTCCCTGCGTTTGCTGAGGGGTGCAGACGCTGGGTTGACACCCGTTCGAAGCTGAATGTGACAGTTGGAGGCCCTCGGTGGATCAGCTGCTCGAGCTCGACTACCCTAAGAAAATGAATTAGCTCCATCCGGGGTGGTAACATCTTTGACACTTTAAATGCGTGAGCATCTAAGAGGAATATAGAAATTGACACGTTGCTTAGGGCAAATTATATTCACAAAGGAACGAAAATGGAACAAACTGCTAGCACTTAGTTTCGAGCCCGTTTCAGAAGCATAGTGGCGACGATGAAAATTGATTCTCAGAAAATGTGGTGGCCTGGCGCCTCCTGCAAACAAACATGTATCCTAACCCGCGGTGGCCTGCGGCAGATTATATCCAGGGCAATAGAATATTAAACGCAAATTATGTAAGGGTAGGGCGGATCTGCCACATATTCTATAGGCATGCTCGACGGCGGCTCCTTTCGAGGGCCGCAGGGTGGGAGAGGATGCAAAGGATGGGAGAGGAGACCCCGCGGCTCAGTTGAGACCAGCTAGACTATATATGGTCTGGGCCGTCCAGCTAGCCGAGACAGCCACTAAGACCCAGGGGATCTCGGCCGTCTCCTGTAGGCGGAGGGAGACTGCGTTCGCCCCCATGATTGCTGGCATCAGTAAAGTTAAATTTCTCTCTCTCTCTCTCTCTCTCTCTCTCTCTCTCAGAAAATGCATTTCTGTGTGTAACGATAAATGCCTGCATGCAGGCCGGTAGCTAGTTGCCAGAGACACGGTAAATTTTATACTAAGATGATCATAATGTTATTGCGGGCTAGCCATGGTTTCATTTTCGCGCTCGATAAAGCGGAAAAAAGATTAAATATAGTAAGAAATGCTACTCAGGAGTACCGCATGGTCGCTCGTAATCATTTAACGTAGTATATGGCTAGGTACACTAAAAAGAAAGCCGCTTAATTTCTACAGCCAAACAGGCGCTTGTTCCTTAAATTCAAACTACATTATTACAGTAAAAAAAGTTAATTTAGTAAATATTTAGTATCTTGCAGCTCGCCAGTAGTTGGTCACTGCGAACAAGCGCCGCGCAGTAATTTGCAGTCTTGCAATCTCACTGGCCCCATGTCTTGAACACGAGCCACGCTTTCAAGGAAGTCTATGACGCTTGCTAAAAAAAGAGAAAAACACACAAAAAAGAAAGAAAAATGCACAACGTAAAGGTTCTTATCACATTTCTTTTTTTATTACAAAACTGAAGTGATGAAATGACTCGTCAGCCGTCAGAAAAGTCTGGAGCTTCTCAGCTTTTTCATAATAAGGTTGGCCAATACGTAGCACATGAAATGCAAATGCACAAAATCTGTGGAGTCTCACACGTGCGCATCCCCACAAACCGGACGAGGAAAAATCTCGAGAACCTGTCGAAAAGTGGCGTCTGCTAAAAAAAAAAAAAAGTGCAACCTGAGCTACAGCAACCGTTACTTCAAGGAGCTTTGATCCTTTAGCGTTGCAGTTGCCGGTACTGGTCTTTAGAGCCTGTACAGATCCTTCAGTATCACAGCGGGCCAGTGCCGTTAACTGCAGTAAAACCACGAGACTTTATGTCCGCTCTAGTAATAGTCGCACCGAGCTACACTTTCTTTATTTTTTATTTTGCAATTGACGGCGCATTCGTGTATCTTAGAGTTAACCAGAAGTTTGAACGAACATGAAGTCAAGGTCGCCATAGAATAAGCGTAAACTCAGGTATTCTACAAATAAGAAATAATCTACACACTTCACCTTTTCTAGACACCTGAATAGTGCTAAAAGTGCTAACGCACTCAATTATAATGTATTGTAGTTCTGACACAGTGCACGTCACCATGGTATTTTCTAGCGGCCTGTTCGTTTAGAATATCGACAAAGCTGGTCGCCGTCGATGGTGGTTTTTATATATATATAAAAAGCTTAATTATATTTAAATAAATTCTGGGGTTTCACATCCCAAAACCACGATCTTATTATGGGGCAGTCCGTAGTAGGGGACTGCGGATTAATGTTGACCACCTGTGGTTCTTTAAATGCACGGGACACGTGCGTTTTTGCATTTCGCCCCTATCGAAACGCGGCCGCCGCTGCCGGGATTTGCTCCCGCGACCTCGTGCTTAGCAGCGCAACACTGCAGCCGCTAAGCCAGCGCGGCGGGTTGCAAGAAAGCTTATTGTATTCCTGCTCCTTAAGTGCTGTCAGTGTAACGGCACAGACAAATGAATTAGATACCTCCCCCCGATTAACTTTGTGAATTGTTTAATAATTGCGGGATTTTATCATTCCACTTTCCTGACGCGCTTAATTACTCGCGCATGTACGCGTATAGTCAAACTGTACAGCCCCTTCGTCCACGCGCCACTGCCTCTTCGGCGTAAACGTGGATGTATATAGGGTTTTAATCAAAGGGGCACATACGTATATGGCTGCACTGAGTCCATAACTGAAGACGTAACCAGGGGCAGAAAGAATTGTACAACATTCAATGGACTTTTATCACATTTGAATGCCGCACAAGTATTGTTGAGCTTTTTGCTATACCCGTGACCGGCATGTGTCAACGCCGATAATGAGAAAGCCCTTCCTGTTTGTTTGCCCCCTAGTTTTGTTTATCCTGTTTTTATTTTCCCTTATTTTATTGCTCTCTCTCTTTCTACCCTCTTTCTAACAATTTAGTGCATGTATATGTTACCACGGTCGACTTGGCCTACTGGCCAATGCTGTCTAGGAACCGCGTCCTTAATTGATGACCTTGGAGGACGTCTCTTCCAGTGCGCGCGACAGACTGATAAGCGGGCATGACAAAAAAAAAAAAAGAAAAAAAAAATCCCATATCGGCGGGCAGAGCTGCCCCACACATTAGCGTTGTACGCTAACTGCACGAGATCGCCCACTTGTACTTTAGTTCTAAAGAAACTCTAAGGATTGGCGGTGAGTGCGATACGATAGGAGTGTCATCAGCGAACGCACCGCGAATCAATGCAGTCGTATATAAAATAGACTGCATGCAGAAAACCCTTTCTCACATTTGTGAATGGAGCGCCCTCAGAAGATCCAAACAGCTGCGGAACAAGAACAAAAGAAGCGGCCCGAAGGAATGGACTCGTCGTAACCTGTAAATAATGAGACCTGTACAGTGTACATTGCGTGTGTAATTGCGTTTTAATGCACCGTTCTCCAAAACTAGGAAAGCTTCGCTTAGATGGACCAACATCAGGGATCTGTTCTGCCAAATTTTTCTCTTTACTGTCCCTTTAAAATATGGGCGCAATTCATGTAATAGCAAAGTGCTCTTTCGAGGGCTTGCATCGACCTCAGAGATGCCGCCAATACCTTAAGAGGGCTAAAGCATTAAAGGGCAACTCCGGCGATTTTTCTAGGCCAAGGGATCGCAACAAAAGTGTCACTTGATGTTCTTTTCGAAACTCTGATCATCTGTGCCAAAAAGTACGAGCGCAAGTTATTTAGTTTCACTGAAAATTATGTTTTAAAGATTGTCATACATGCTTCATACTTTCTGTGCCTCTGCCTTCGACTTTTCCTTCTTTGCACTTCAAATGAACACTTTGATGCCCACCGCGGTAGCGTTGCGGCTATGACAGTGCTTGAGGTCGCGGTTTGATCCTTTATAAATGCGGCAGCCGCATTTCTACGGAAGCGAAAAAATAAAGAAAAAAATCCGTCTCCATTTATTCCTTTTTAAAGTGGGCGTACAGCGAAGCCGGTGCGGACGTTAGACATGTACCACCACCCTAACTACGTTAGGCGTCGTTACACAAGCCCCACCACCACAAGCGTCGTACGTCACGCGCGCACGCACGTGTGTGAAGAGTGCAGCATACATCCTCATTCTTCTATAGGCCGTCCGCCAAGCGCAAGTGCCTTATTGAAGTAAATTAATGTTTAAAAGTACAATGTGTCAGAAGATGCGTAAAGTATACGACTTGCACACAAGCTGAAGACATGTTAGCTTCGAATTTTTGTTCGAATATACGAAGAAAAAAATAAATCTGTGAGGCGGAAACTGAAAGACAAAGCCCCTTTTCCAGCTGCCATTCGAGGTCTGTCAGCGTGGCCGCGGCGGCTAGGTGGCGGTACCGTTAGCGCAGCTTAAATCCTCATTCTTGTAGGCCCTCCGCCTAGCGCAAGTGCGTTATTGAAGTAATTGAATTCCTCAAAGTAAAATATGCCAGAAAATTCGTAAAATACGACTTACACACAACCTGCAGACATGATAGCATCGGATTGTAATTCGAATATACGAGAAAACATAATTCTGTTACGCGGATACTCAAACACGAACCCCCTTTCCAGCTGCCGTTTATTGGATGAGCACGGTACGAAAAATCCCGACAACTAGAGGCGAACAGCTTCGCTGTACAACACTCGTGCACTTGGATTTAGGTGCACCTTAAAGAACACCAGGGTGTTAAAGTTAATCTGGAGTTCACCACTACGGCGTGCCTCATAACCTTATTGCGGCTTTGGCACGTACAGGCCCCATAATTCTATTCACTTTTAACACTTCTGCTATTATGCGATGTGCGATGTGAGGCAATAACAATGCTCAACCCTCTCAGAGGTTATGAGCGATGACGCACAACAACGCCTCAAGCGAACACGTCTCCCTGTGTATTCTGTGTACTACGCAGACAAACACCAGTGGTGCACGCAAGGTAACGTTTGCCATATCAACTCACCACTATCATGTTCGACTAAACGTTGAAGAAATTAAGCAATCGTCGTGAACATCGCCGCTAATTATCGTCCATCAAAGCAAACAGCACAGGTTTCGCTTACATCGATTGCCACAGTGCGCGGGATTCGCATAATTTTTTACTGACCGCCCTGTGCTTGCTGATGTCGGCACCTACATCCCGAGCAAACGACGGCTACCGAGGAGAAGGTGCCTGCCAAGTAGTTGCAGTGAGTTCACCTCTGTTTGGGCAATCAAACAATAAACCGCCACATAGACATATTATGTCGGCTCATAGGTATCGATAAAGCACCCAGACCTCTTATGGAATGGCGCGTGACATTGAACAGCTTCCTTGCTTTTCTTACATTTATTTTATATTTGGACTTGGTGGAAGCTTTCGGGATCGCCAAGCCTAACTGCGGTAAGCGTTCGAAGGAGGACGCTGCGCCGGCACTCTTCGCGTTCACGAAGGGTAGGCGCTGACGTCAACACACGAAGCAGTTCTCAATATACGCAATTCAGTTAACGCTTCGATATTTAGTTTTCCAGATTATTAAGTAAGAATTCCTATTTTCCAAGCCAATCGACCCACCCCACGCGAGAAAGAAGGATTATACCTATGTAATTTGAAAATAAAAGAAAGAAAAAAGTTCGCGGACGATACTCCCTAATGCGAAATTTGAGCGCGGCTTTCGCGATATATTGGCTGGCGCAGACAATCTGCCTCGTGCGGCACGTTGCAAGAGGAGCGAAGTGTGGCGCGACTGCCTCGGTAATCGGGAGATCGCGAGACCGCCTTCCCCATGCGTAGGAATATGGCAAACCGGACGCTCGTCTGGTTGACCTCCCTACCTTTCCCAGCTCTCTCTCCCTTTCCTGATATATATATATATATATATATATATATATATATATATATATATATATCACCGGACATTAGAACTCATGCAGAAGTGAAATGTACGACGAAAGCGATTGATCAAACATTATGCTCTATACAAACGTTAACGAGTAGTTTCCGTACATTATAGGGAAATTCCACTCTGCGCGTAGCATCGAAAGGAGTGAAAGTAACTTCAAGGCGTGTGCTACAGGCCAGTAAGCGATAAACGGACATTTTCCTTTGATCAAACGCTGTTCAACTTCATAAAACACTGCGGCGAAACACTAGAAATACAAAGATCTTTCATAGCCTGCTAGATTGCGCAACGCTTAACATTTGTTGGTGCAGCACGCGACGCGAAACATTCTCGGAGACCACTGTCTTATTCAAGACGTACCACTTGTCGCCAGACAAGCGAAAATAAATGTGCGCTAGCGGGCGTCCGAAACGCGCCATGTGTAATTTGCTACCGACTTTCTATAGTGCGTGTTGAACACCATCTTGTGCGGCCCAACTGGACTCGCCAGTCGTCAGATATAGCTGAGATATTGAAATCCTTCCTCAAATACACAGGGCTGTGCAGACGCTTTAAATTTGGCGACGTGACTTTCTTAAGCTATGCCTATGAAGGCATTCCTCATGTTTTCTATACCGTCTATCTTGTATCACCCTCAGCCTTCCTCGGCGGGAGCCCCCGAAGGGCCGTCTATACATGTTAATTTTACGTCGTCTGTTACACACCGTTTCCAACCACTTCGTCAGGGCCCTAGCTTGCACCTATAGCACATTTGTAGCCTAGGCTAGCAACACTAAAACGAAGCAGCGTTAGTGGAACGTGCTATACGGCCTGCTGTAGGTGAAATGACTTGACATTACGTTCGAATGATGTGGACTACGAATAGGCCCTCTCTTCACATTCTTCATTCGACCGCCACCGTCTTTTCTATAGAGAACGTTACTACTTGTTACGTGGTTAAGTTTTTTCTGTGGTGCATACTATTTTAGTACAGCCGTACGTATTTTCTGGATGGTAGAAATATTTGAATATTGTTTGCTTTAACGCAGACAGGCAAGATTCTCTTTAGTTCATTGTTACTCGCACTGTTTACCTATGAATAAGCTGTACGCATTCAGATTCTTACTGCCACTGAAGCTGTACCTAATATCTGACCAACTCAGGTGCCTTAACAACAATAATTTTATTCACTCAATCTTTTCTTCTGGGCACCACTTTTCAGGTGCTGTGCTACAGGTGCTACAGAAAGGTTAATAGTATATGGAGAAGTTAGTACAGCGACAGGCTTGGCATGTTACTCCAGGTGAGATGGTGATTTTGTGAGATGCAGTGAGATGGAGATTGCGCCCTAGAGCGAGGTGCACAGCGCAAAAGTTATTGACAGAATCTCATTGGGAGGCCTGCATCTCACAAGAATGCTTTAAGCAAACCTTAGTGGATAGCAGTTCATGTCCAAGAATGTCCCACAGCTCAAGTCGCGTGTCGTGTCGCACGTTGAGAGCGTTTCCTCAAGACAACCCTTGAGGTTGTAAAGCGTCCGCAAATACAATTTAAGTGCTCCAAGTCCTCGTCACCACCGCAAATTTGAAGCAATGGCGCGCTGAACAGATGGATTTTAAATAAATAATATCTCGTGTAAACGGAATTCAGGCGTATGCTTGAACGTCTTCTGATGAACGTCTATACGAAATTATTTCTCGACGAACACCCCAGATGTGTCCACACGAGCGATCGCAATTGTGACTTTGTTCACAATGGACTTATGAAAGCAGGTCGTCATGAGAAGTTTGCCGTACGGTTACGGCACGTCATGAGCATGCTCGATCGCTCATACATTGTCGTTACATTTGCTGTCATCGCCGATCATGTCGGGGCTACTCGTGGTATCGAGCAGTGGGCGGTTGTCGAGAACAGGGCTGGCGGGCTCGGCGCCGAATTCTTGGTCTTGTTCCGTTTTGGTCACGGTTTCGCGCTGAGTACACAGTTTATTGTTCACTTCCTCCAGCTGTTCGTTGTCCTGTTCCGCCGTTGAAAGCCTGGAGCGACACATGAGAAAAAAATGTTAAACGGAGATCGAATACAAACTTAACACGACATACATGTCCACGATTACTTTCTTTCGACGTTATCACTTTCTTATCAGTAGGAGCACCGACTTGGCTGGTGGTGATGTTATAACAGGAGGTGGCCAGTCGGTGCTGAGGACAATGCGAAGACAATAAGGAGGCCGACAACGAAGCGCCAAAAGCAACGCAATTAGCATAGAATAGCTGTATTATCCCAGCCGAGGCCAGAACTGGGGCGCTATAACGTAAAATGATTCCAAACTGCTTTGATTCCAAACTCCTGACGTCAAATTTACGTAACCACCGACGCAAGCATCGGGCGGTGACCCGCAGCGTTGTCAGAACAACCCAATCAAATACTCTCCTCGTTTATAGGAGGTCACCTTTGTTCGCTTTCAAAACCAATAACATTGTCTACACTCAGCGGTTTTTCTTATCTATTATAATTGGCTGAAAAGAGGCGAGGAGCACGCTCTAGTGCAGAGGGTTTCGATGGGGCCGAGCCAGCACAGTGAAAATAGATAACAGCACGAGGAAGGTGGTGCCGGCTTCTCCGATTGGTCCGCTTCGCCTTACTTAGCTTGCGGTGGCTGGTCGAAAATTGCGGCGGCGTGCAACGGAAAGATAAGAATGCCGCTAAAACGGATCCTCAGCAAGGAAGAGTTGGCAGAGCGATGTCGTATGCATGCCGAAAGGGCTCGATAGCGTTTTGCTGTCGCGCAAAACGGTTTATCATGCGCAAATAAATACATGCTCACCGGCACGTGCGAGTAGCGAGGGCCTGAGCGATCGGCGGGCAGCCATCTTCTATTCCTTTCGGAACGGGGCAGTCTGTGGCAATTCCGAAAAATTTTCAGTTTTGTTCGGCATATTAATGCATTTTTTTTCGCGTGCACGTCACTTTGACGTGGTGAGTTTTCGCGGTTTTTTTTGAGGTCGCGTGACAGACAGGCGAAGTGGGCATAGCCAGAAAACATTGGACCAATAGCAGAGGGCTAATGGTGAAAAGGCGTCGAATTCAGGAATGATTATTTTTCTTTTCTGCGGTTTAATCATGCATAATCAGTGTGTACACGTTATATCAGATGGGGAGCTATCGCGGATTTCGTGACGTCGCGTGACAGACAGGCGTAGGTGGGAGTGGCCCGAAAACGTTTTGACCAATCGTGGAGGCTGATTGCAGAAATTGGAAGTCAAAACAGTTTGGAATAATTTTACGTTATAGCACCCCTGCATGCGCTATTTACTCTTTGAGAGCTCTCGCAGGTGTTCGATTCGTTAAAAAATAAATATAGGATGATTAATCAGCGGAGAAAATTGAAACTGAACGGTGAGCTTCCCTTTTTTCCCTTTTCTTTTTTACCAACGGTGGTGTCGATGACGTGATTGCGCGATGTTACAGATTGCGCGGTATCTATGAAATGTGGTTCTCTTTCTGGAAGTAAATGTTTACGAATGTTGCAGCGTTGACTTAACTAGGTAACTGACAA
The DNA here is from genome assembly GCF_013339745.2 of Dermacentor silvarum. NCBI lineage: Eukaryota > Metazoa > Arthropoda > Arachnida > Ixodida > Ixodidae > Dermacentor > Dermacentor silvarum. The sequence continues at coordinate 26,462,279 of NC_051157.2, forward strand.
CACCGAAAGCATTACGCCGGATTGATTTTTCTCGACTTTGTTTCTTTAGTTAAATGAGTATCACGGAGATACTCGCGCATCGACGTGCAGGGTGCCGATTACTCATTGCCCCATAATGCTAATTCGGTGCAGTGCTCACAAGCATTCAGCTCTACATGCATGTAGCGTGTAAATAATGCACACGAGCAAAAGAAACAAGAAAGCACAACCACAAAATGTGCACAGAAACGTTCTTTTCGGGGACACTGGTATAACATGCATATATATTATCCGCTGGTCATTGAAGATATCTACCAAAGACAAAGTTAAAATCACATTTGCAATTTAATTGCAAATTCACAAAGAGAGAGAGATATGAGATGGGAAAGGCAGGGAGGTTAATCGGAAGGTGGATATCCAGTTTGCTACCCCAATTCACAAAAGTGCGCATAATCACTATTGTTCTAATTGTTAACAAGCTGGTGTAGGAGCCAACGATGTTACCAGTATGTTAGATAGCACAGGGATTTGTACTTATTTTTTATTTATTTTTATTTTTTTTTGGGGGGGGGCAACAAGGCTTAGGTCAACGCCACTACAACCACGGCGAGCACGATTCCCTCTGCTGCCAGTCTAGCACGCGCCTGTTACATATCGCATTCGTTTAACACGGGAAGGCAGCTTGTGTCTCGCGCTGGCACGCTGCTTGCCCATAAGAAAGTCCCTTTGTCCCCAAACTCGGATTTCACTGAGCCTAATAACGAGAACGTAGAAGCATTTCGCAACGTAGTTTGTGGACGGCTGTTCTGCCATTGCATCAGCACGTTCCAATTAACTCTAGCCTCGAGGGGAGCCCATCCACTGGCTGGCTTCATTTTCACACCTGCCACAAAACTACTAAATTGAAACTAATTTGAGTTATTTTACCCTTAGAAAAACGATAAAGACACTGCTCTGTTGCTATTGGCTTTTTGTTGCCTTCAGAAGAATGTCTGTTGAGGTGCAATTGAATATCACGCATAATTTCGATAAGGATAGCCAATGTTGCTAACTATAGGACGTATCAAACAAGTGCACCCTCCAGTGCTGCTTGCTATTAGTTTGCTGCCAACGAAAAAAATATGCCTCGTTCTAAACATTGATGCCCCAATGATTTGAAAACATTTTTTTTAACATGCGGCCAGAGAAGTACTTTAGTCAGTCCAAACTTCTTGCAGCATGCGAGAAGTATAATATGAGTGACAAGTCAACAGCGATGCAGCTATAATCACTCCCGATCTCGATGACAAAAACTGTAATAAAATTGGTACACGGGGCCATAGTTCCTGGTTCTGTTCTGGGAACGATATCCAGCTGCCTTTCCCGACGTCGGCATGATGCGCTGCTCCGATTTATTGATCATGAGCTCTTCTTCCAAATGTGTAGTGTTTTTAGGGCTAGCCTTGGTGCCTTTGAGTCGTCCTAGAATGTGGCTTCGGCGGAGAACAAAGTAAATGAGACTTGGTGAACGAGGCACAGAGAGTGAAACACGAGCTTAGCCGATGGTGCATGTCTGGGAGAACTACGGCGCCGGAGGATCTCGGCAAATAAGGGAACACGGCGCCGATATAAATTGTGCGGGTGCTTTGTTGCACAAACGGGCGAAGCGCAGAGCGGCCGCGATTATTTTTATGGGGCATGACGCAACATGCGGGAGTATATGTCTTCCCACGCCTGACGATGTCTCGCCAAGGCTTTACCCACTTCGTCTAGAACACACATTATTTCCCTTCTGCAGTATATTCTCAAGAAAGACGCACTGACGCAAGGAGCATGACGTGAAAGAACAAGATCCAACACCCTTGAAGCGCTCGCCTTTTGTGAACACGAAAGTTAACGATGTGTCGTGCTTTCAAGCGCACGACAGCTTTGCTGCCGTGGATCTCCTAAAAAGCGGACAGCAGCTCTCTACAGTGCATTATTTAAGAGTGCAAATAGATCTGTTAAGTGCATGAGAGCAGAAACAACTGGCCTTAAATATGGCCGAAAGTGCGCCCTTGACATTCAAAGAGTGCATGTTTGTTCTTGAGGTTTATGTGTAGAATGTATGGACCGCACTCATCTTTTCGCCAGTTACACAACTTCTTGCGCTTATGGATTACGACAGCGACACATGCTTTGCCGTCTATATGCGAGGCCGTCTGAGACGGAGCTATCGATTTCTCTACAGGAAATGTAAGGCGTTACCGGCGAAGCGCATGCTGCAGTTTTACTCGTCGTCTCCAGACGTGCACAGACACCCTCAACGCTTTCTCGCACGCGGCAGAGCTGGAGGGCTATGAATTAAATTGTGGCGTGGATGAGCACCTACATCGCATAAAAAGCGTGCGCGCTTCCGCGCCGGTGGTTAGGCATGATGACACGTAATTAATTTAGGTAATGTTTTTACCATCTCAAAGCAAGACCTTGACTATGAGGGAAGTCGTGGGAGAAATCTCGTGGTTAATTTCGACTAGCAGGAACCCCTTGACTGTACATAGAAAGACATAAAAGTCTCGGTTCAAAGGCACTGCCTAATTCAGGGCAAAACAAACTGCTACCGCTGAGGCCGGAAATAGAACCAGCTACCTGCTGTTTAGGAGCAGACAGTCATAGCCGCAAAATTATCACAGCGGAAGCTTTGGAAAAGCAACCCCCCCCCCCCCCCCCCTTCTCTCGTACAATGTACTCGCACAACTATTTCAAAAGAAGGGATGCCCACGATATTTTCGCTGTTTCGCCGACTGACATCATTAGCGGCGGACTGAGAGCCGAACGACGGCGTTTTTATGTGAATTAGCTTTGTCATTTACCAACTGGAATGTCTTCTTTGCTTTGAAATAATTACACATATGATGCCGAATAACGAGGCAAAAAGATTTAAAAAAAGAAAAAGGAACTGAGTCATTGTGACAACCGCGAATAAACAAAAAGAAAAAAAAATAGAAAAATAATTGATATTTTCGCATACCTTTCTTTTCCCTCTCGTTCAACCACACCAGTCTACTCCCTCTTCCCCAGGCAAAAAAAAAAAAAAAAAGCTTGCTGCAGCAGAGAGCGTTCGATAATTAGAGATACCAAGTGATACACAGGGAATGTTTCGTGCACGCTACCACAAAATTTTTTTTTCCAGGCTACGCCAGTTCATCTTCCCTGTAATTTATTACCCATAAACTTGTGGTTCCTCTGATTCTGATGCATTGGTGCAGAAATTTACTTTAGCTCACCTTGTCATCATCTACTGGGAACAAAGATCGAGTTGAAAATGTGTTATAGTATGGCATCGACCGCACGGTTTCATTTACATTAAGATGTTGGAAGCGGCAACCTTGTACACGGACGCAATGGGCGGAGTATCCCGTGGCCAGTAGTGAACGACGCAAGATTTGTGAGGAGTGATTTGATGCGCGATGCCCTACATACAAACAAAATCCCGTGTGACAGTTTGGCTACCGAAATTACTGCAAGACGCAGTGCTGTTCTCGCTGGACATTTTTACGCGCATAGCTCACCGTGTTGCGAATGTCCTCTGGTAGGTCAACCTCTTCACCAAACGGTTGGAGGGACGTCTCTGCCGTGGAAAGCTGCAGACCGCTGGAGACATCGTCTGTGCTGCTGTAGCCGTGCGGAGCCTCAGGAATGAGGAGGTGCTCTCTTGCGATGCGAGTCACGCCGTTCGTAACTTTGCCTGAACACGAGAGAAAACAAGAGTTATACTCACTCAAGCTGGCCCTAACTTGAAGTTGCCCAAGGTAGGCCATGTCCCATTGCCATTAGCGATCTCGGTTACTGCACGTTTGTTTAATGACATGTACATAACTTTATATTTATATAGTTATATTTATAATATATTTATATAACATATTTATATTATTTTAGTCTGCCTGTCATGCAAGCAATAACGAAAAAAAAGAAAAAGAAAAAAAATAACGTTCTTTCCTTCACAGTTCAGCGTCGTAACCAGAAAGAGGTGTTACTTTCTCTGCTTGCTCTTTTGGCTAACACAAATCGTATGAAAGCGTATATTGTATGAGGATTCACAAGCATTGCGCTCTTTGTGTTGAACTTTTCCCAGTGGGGAGCTTGTAGTATATTAATAGTCGTTCGCCCTCAATTCGGACGACTCAATTTCGACGTAGCCATGATAATTTCATTTCTAACATTTTCAAATAATAATATTTCTCGCTTGTCCTCACTTGCGTTAGTATAGCTTACAGTCTTCGAACTTGTGCATTTGCGATCTGATTGCGCGAACTTCGAAAAAAAAAAAAGCAGTACGTTACAAAGTGCAAGTACCAGAAGCAAACGTTTTGTTGGTACTGCCGTGCTGCAGTGACTAGGTAGTACCACAGTATTCCGTTGGGATAACTTTCCTAAGCAACAAAATACATAGGCATTCTGCGGAATTTTGCCCCAGTGTTCTTAGGGAGGATTTGTGGGAGAGTAATGCACAGAACATCAATGGATCTCGCCGCCACTTGGGGACAGATAACTCAAAACTCGTGCGTGTTTGTGCTGTAACTCCAGGCTTGCAATATCTATACTCGGTAGGTTTAGTTAAACTTAGAAATTGGAAAACCTTATTGCCGGTTATTGCACGCTTTATGACATCTGCCACTGCTATGAATTCTGACCAAGAACACTTATCATCTTGTCCCTAATCCCGTATTTTTAATAATTCGAGGCACTTGTCACTGAAAAGCCAGGTGTGTCAGGTTACTTAGAGCCTGTATTTATTACACATGCATGATTGCATATGTAATAAATAAATACTTTATCCCATGGATGAATGTTGAGCGAAAAGAAGGACCCGGTGTGGGTTGAGAAATTCAAAACGGACAGGGGAGAAGGCGGGGAGAGATTATTGCGGGAGGAGGGTTGTGAAGAGAGATTTTGGAAACTCTAAGCTATGTACCTTGTCTCCCAGCTAACATTAGCCTAGTTGTTAAAAAAAAGATTGAATAACATGGTGCAAGATACAATTATAGGACATACGGCGTTCGGTCGTCAGCCGTCATGACAACTGAACACTGTCTTGAAATCATACCTCACACCGTGTTTTTCTAATAATTTTCTTTCGTTGAACAAATTGGTTACATTAGGTGGGACACGCTATATTTGGTGGGACACGCCATATAATAAACTGTGTGGTAACGGTCTGTGGCTTTGTAGTCAGTGCAATTCACGCTCTTGAATAAATTAAGACTTTGTGAAACGTACGCGTTCTGTCTTTATTTTCCCGGTATCAGCACGAAGAAAACTTTGCCACAAGCTGGGATACTACAAATCGCCCTAGGCCATATCACTAAGGAATTATCGAGTTGGACTTCTATCTTCACCGATGGGTCTTGCTCTCAGCAGAGTTCATCGTGCGCTTTGTACGTATCGTCTACTGGTCATTGCTTCTCTTACCGTCTTAATTGAACGTTTAACCTGAAGCACATCGGCTTAAATTTATGGCATAAAAGAAGCCATTCATCACATAATTCAGCAATCACCACTACGATGGGTCATCTTCACTGACTCAAAAGCGGCGGAACAAATCATGTGCAATATGAACAGGAATCGTAACCAACATCCAGTGACACAAGATCCCATTCATCATAAGGCCGCTGTCGCTGGCCACGCTATCGTATTTCAGTGAATGCGCGGACACTGTGGCATATGCTGAAACGAAAAAGTGGTTCTAGCTGCCCGAAGTTTCGCAATTAAAAATATTTCAGGCGAATGTATTTTACAAAATACGATGCAACAGCAATGACAAGGAAATACGCCCACGCCGAAAAAGAATCGCCTGTGGTGTCGATCCTTTAACATCCTTTTCTTTCACTCAATAGACCCAGTCCTAAAATCAACACTTCGACACCAGCTTCTCCGTCACCTCAGTGTTTCCTGCCAGTGATATTTTGTTTGAATAGGGAGTTCGAGGTGACACTTCATCGCGAAAGTTCGGGCGGGCCATTTCAGTATTTGCTCTTAATGTTCTGTCCCTACTAGCCTTTAACTGTTTTGCTGGCATGTACCTGAGCGATTGTGATGAGGTTATACTGCTAAAGCCACTGTCCAAGGCGGGAAACATTCATTCGCACATTAAAGGGAATTGTTCCCAGTGTGGGTGCTTGCCGCTTTTAAGCGACACTACAGTTCTTTCTCACCATAAGGATCAGTTGACCAGGGAAATAGCAGAAGCGTTACACATCTAACAAAAGAAAAGAGGGTTGTATCAGTCAGTCATATGTTCTACTGAGCCATCGTGAAGTCACCTTTTATTGCGATAGCAATTATATGGACACTTCAACCGGATTTCTGCCGTCGGCGTCGCCGTCGCCGTCGCCGTGAGGTTCCGTATAGATAAAATCTTCGCCGCGCGCCGTATGCCCCAGAGGCAGCGTGCGGGGACGCGCGCTATCACGGAGAGCGAACGCACTCAATCTCCCACGCGCAAGCAAGGAAGCGGAAAGCCAGCGCCGGAGGGAGCAGGGGGGGGGGGGGGGGGGGGGCACTTCTCTGCCAACAACCGCGCTCGTCGCTCGTCCGCACAGTCTCTTATCTTTCCCACGCGCAAGCAAGGAAGCGGGAAGCCAGCGCCGGAAGGAGCGGGGGGCGCACTTCTACGCTGCCAACAACCGCGCTCGTCGTTCGTTCGACCGCACCGTCTCTTATCTCCACACGGCTCTGACCTTTATGCGCATTCGCCGCTCAGTTTCCGTTGAAGCGATAGACCGCACGTACCTTCGCCCGCTGCTGCGGCGTATATATCCGCTCGCTGCCAGCGTTTTGACGGTCGTTGTCTGCAGTCATTCAGTGTGATCTATTCATGTTTGTTTGTGCGCGCTCACACCACGCTTCTTCAATCAGTTAGTAATAGTCGGGCCACATTTTCCAACGCACGCTACACATGCAATGCTGCCCGGGTCGGCAGTGCAGCGCTACAGGTGTGTCCCTTCGCACGCGCTGCCCACGGGAAGCGCTTCTCATCAACACCACCGTTTCACACGCGCCTTCTCGTGGTCATCGAGTCTCTCTTCATGTCGGTCTACATACGCCGCAGCACACCTGCTTACTTAATCAGCTCATGTTTACTACAATTCATATTGCTACCAAAGCCGCTCACCTTACTTCGTATGACATTGCTGTGTTGCTATCGCATTCATCGCTTCGCCCTTAAGGCGAAACTGTGACATTTTTTTTGGAAGGTTACTACAGGATACATTTGTTAATAATAGAAATAAATGCGTTAGGGTTGCAACGACTACAGAGCACACTGTGATAGTTTCGATGCCTATCTTTGACGCCCGAGTGTGCGCGGGTATATGATTTTATTAGTGCTTTTAATCTTGTTTTGCATATCTTTGACGTCCGAGGGCGCGTGGGCATATAAATATGAGGTGTTCGTTCTGAATATAGTTGCCAGTGCAGCGAGTGGTCGCGTATTCTTGTGTCTCTCCGCTTTGTCCTGGTCAGTGCGTAGTTTCACCCACAGGAAATGATGATTAGTCAACAACTCGCCCAGTTTTCCCCATTACTGAACTCCATATAAAGTATCCCGCTAACTGCCCACACTGCCTCCTTTTCATGCATTCATTCCCGTGTAGGCAATAAAGAGACATCTATGCACATTCACGCTTCAGGCCTGCTTTGTTTGCACCAGAATTCTTTTTTTAAGCGGGGGGAGGCGAGTGTTTAGAAACATTATACTCATACTATGAGCACCAGTAAACAACAACAGCGCCGTTTGATGGTTGTTAAATGTTCTTGAAATCGGTAGCCGGGAGTTTTCATACTTTTGAACACGACTGCGCGTGAAATTGTTTCTTCCCGCAAAAAAAAAAAAAAAAAAAACAAAAAAAAAAACACAAAAAACAAAGAAGGAGATGTTTGATTTAGTGGGGAAAGAAATGCATATTCAACTCGCATGTTGGAAACTATGTAAAGCAAAGCGTTTACGAAGCTGTTAATTGATTACTCTCAAAGTGTTCGTCGTCTGCACCGCGTTTTGCAGCATAGCGATTATATCTATGCTTGCCCGGCAAGACGGCATGCATGACGTGGTGACCCCCACCATTCGACCCAGGCGACAGCATATTACACTGTCTCCGGTGTAAGCTCAATATTCGTTACATCATTTATTGAAGCTGTCCAGTTTACTACTACACTATCTACAGGATCGGCCGAATTTACTCGGCGAGAAATCGACCGAGCAGAGACGCCGAACCCCGAGGAAGAAGGTGTAGAAAGTTTCACTTTAATAAAGAAATTATGCGATTGAAGGCGTATATTTGTGGCAGTGTGGATAATTAGGTACCCTTTGTTATTTCACTGCGCAATTACGCAAAGAACCGAGACTGTCACTGGTACGTCTGCAGGGGTATTTCAGATATAGGGCTACATATACAGAGTGCCACAACTATCATGCACCAAGATTTAAAAATATGCAAATGCCACGTAGCTGGACAGAAACAAGGTAATGTTGTTTGCCGTCGCTTGGAGATACTCAGATTGATTTTTTTTGCATTCCGCCTAATTAATAATTCGTCTTAATTAATTATTTAATCAACTTCTCAAATATTATCATTAGATGAAAAGTGTCAATGAGAAAATTGTAGAGCAACATGAAAAGCTCCCGATAGAGCTTTCTGTTGCTCAATACGTGCTGCATAAAAGTGTTTTTCCGAGCGTGAAAGAAGCCCGCGAACACACGCGAAATTGCCGCGCGACTGGCTAAAGAAAAAGAAAAAAAATGGCGAGCACGACGGTAGAGTGGGAACACGTGGTGAATGAACAATTACTTTCACCTTATACTTAAGTAAACCCGCAAATCCCTCATGCCTTCCCCCCTCCCTCTCCTCCCGGCGCATATAGAGAGGGTGCAACGACATAAGAATGGCTGCGGTGCAATCGTTCCCACACGGCTCTCAGCGACAATTTGCCACCGCCTCTTGGTTCGCGAGTGGAGCGATTTTCCGGGCGTACGAGGAGCAGAGCGAAAAACCGAGATCGCAGAAACGCGACCTACTTGTCTCGCTTCTGCTGAAGGATAATGGCCGCTCGTTCTGAATACTGCGTGTCGAAAGCAGATGTACGCCCGAGTAGTCAAAGCAGAAATGGAGAGAGCTCGAAACACGGTGATTACCCGCGCGGATCATGACGAATGATCGCTTTCGGGCTCCCAAATAACGTGGCGCGCAGTCTAGAACCGGTACCTTTACAAACAAAAGAGGAGCAAAGATGCGATGGAACAATTTCAGTGCTAGAGTCACTCACGTGGAAGCTCTTGCGAAAACGACGAGAAACTGAGGTGGCATCAGAATCTTTAGTGTTAGCTCTTCGATGAAAAAAAATGTAAGAGTATCAAACGCTTCATGAGCGCAAGCGCGGTCGATGTGGAATTGCCCGTTTCTGTTCACTGTAACCGAGGCTAATGCACCGTATCGTCGAAGAAGTTACGGCTTGTCGATATGTTGGCTCACGAGATTTCGTAAGTGCAACTGAGTTGTAACTGCACATGTCTTACGATTGAACTCAGCCTCATACGCCGTTTTCTTTATTTTGTGTTGTGCAACGAAGTGAAATGTTCGCGATTGAACTGATTGAGCTCGTCCTGCTGTCTTATTTGAGCAAGCGATGTTTCTTTTTTTAATGTATTCTCGAGGAGAGCATCTGCATTAGCCATTTCCCCTTTGTATGTTTCCCACCTTAAATATTGTGCCCAGTTCGAATGATTTGTTACCTCAGAGCGCGCTATTTTTGGGCGTTGGTAATGGCCAGCCATCTTGTGCGCCTCCAGTATGATTCTCAGTTTACTGCGGGTAAGAATGGAGCGCAATTCAGTGCTCCTTCTTGCGTCGACGGCGCTCACTCTATAGCGAGGTTATTAAAGAAAATAATGAAAACATCACAATCAGAAATCACGAAGGAGCAAGAATATCAGAACAAGAAGTTAAAGTTAACTGTATGCTTTTGATTAGGCTTTTTTTTTTAATCTCATGGGCGTTCAAGGAAAAATAAATTGAGGTGATTTGCAGTACTCCATGAGAACAAAGTGCTGTAGCATTGCTTGCCGCTCGGCAACACAGAAGTAGATAGCTCAATACCTACGTTCAAGTAGACACACGAAATCCTCCTGGAAACTTGAAACGTCAGAACGCTGTTCATGGTTACAAGGAGGCACTGAAGTCTTTAAGGTTCTTGCGCCAAATACAACGATATAAGCGTCCGTGCTGTGTTGGTGAACGCATGGCTCGAACTGAGCGGATACATATTTAAATCGCGCAAAAAAATCGCGAGACGAGTTCAAGAAGCACAAGCCATGTCCTGTGTGCCTTTTTCCGTGTCTTTTTTCGCGCTAGTTAAATATGTCTCAAGCCTGGAATGCGCACAAAGTAGTCCAACTTTCTTCTCTCACAGTCGGACTGACCCGTTTCTCGCACTCGCTTCGTGACAGTGCAAAGAAAAAGGCCAACCAGAGCCCCGCGAGAGATAATCACAGTTGCGAACTTCGCACTTTCGCCTTCCACAACAAAAAAATATAAAGTTTTCATGCTGAAGCCCCATCTGAACCTTAAAGGTCCGGAGTAAATGCGGTAACAGGTTTTCCGCAGACAGCTACACTTTGGAGGTCACCGATTTATGCACGTGTAATGGCCCGGGTGCCTAAGTCTGTTTTCCTCAGCAGGGGCGACTGACTCCCGTTTTTCACTTACGCTTCGTCTTCGTTCCATCTCTTCCCTCTCCACTTCGCAAAACGTATCTGAAGGCGTCGCTAATCCGGCAGACGGTTATCAGGCTCACAGTGTTCTTTTCTTCCCTCAAAAAAGCAATCAAGTTCAAACCCACCATCTCTTTGCCTGCTCCGCCAACGGTTCATTGGATCAGAGAACCTATTTCGTAATGCAGACGGTAAAAAAAGTTTGGAAGAAAAAGAGAATCTGCGTATCCTGCACCAACAAACTATGCAAGGGTAAACACTAATTTATAAACAAATGAAGTAAATATCTGTAGGACTAAAATGTTTGTAAAATAACAAGGAAAGATGAATAATCTGTTACGGTAAAGCAGACAAAATATAGATGGAGAGAGAGAGACATAAGAAAGGGGAAGGCAGGGAGGTTAACGAGAAGAGAATATCCTGTTTGATACCCTCCACAGGGCAAGAGGAGAGGGGTAGGTAAAGAGATAGGAAAGTAGAGAGAGGGAGAAAGGGAGAACAGACACACAGTCACAGCCAGTCACTATCACCATGTACTATCACAGTACAGTAGCACTTGTAGCACTGCAAACTCAGTTCAGGTTACAGCCGCTCACGCAGGTCTGCTGACTTTAAAAACTGCAACAGCGCCCTCGTCGCCCTCCGCTGCGATGGCTTGTGACGTCGGCATTCTAAAATAATCTTATTCGTTAACGTTTTTTTTTTAATCAAATGGCGCTATCGCGATTGCAAGCGATCATCTCTGTAAATTGTAGCGAGGACAGTCACACAAAACTTGCTGAAGAGTCTCCTCGCTACCATAGTCATCCCACGATGACTTCGTAAAAGCCACTCCTAGCCATATTCAACAAAGCAAGGTAGCTTCGCGTCGGCAGAGTTAAGCTGGGATGCGAAGGTGGATAGAAAAGTCCAGGTGGTGCAGCTTGAAAACTTGGGGTATTCCACATGGAGAACGTGATACCTCGTGCGATCATTCGAAGTTTTTTTATCAGCATCTGTCCTTAATAACAGTATCAACTCCTCTTTGCTGCCTTGAAGAAACGACCAAGCGGCTTTATCGGTGTGTTCGTTACCTATATGGCGCAGCAGTAACTTGGAAGCCACTGAAATGTCACGTGGTGTCCTTTCTCAACCAAGGTATGAATCTCGAATACCAGTTGTTCGTGTGGTCCGCGGCGCAGGGCTGATAGCAAAGACTTTAGTGCCGCCTTCAAGTTGCTGAATAGTGACCTTCTTCGAGGCTGTTGTTGGCTGATGAGACGAAGAGCAGCGCGAAGAGCTGCAAGTTATGCAGCCGTCGATGACGCCGGGTGGCACGTCTTGGAACTGATCGTGGTGGCCCTCGCTGGGTAAACCACGACTCCAGACGAACACTGGAGAGTTGCTGATCCATGTACGTGATTGGTGTACCTCTCGTGCAAAAGGAGGAGAGAGTTTTTTTTTTAAGACCAGGAGATGACATCTCAGATTTCTCTGTTATTCCTGGTACGGTGAAGTGCACTACAGGTCGAGCAAAACACCATGGAGGAATCAATGGCTTAGTTGCGGGGGTGAAGCTTGGTATAATAATCAGAAATTGTATCACAAGATGATGCCTGCGGCCTTTCACAAAGATAGATGGATAGTAAAGTGGAACCAAGTATTAACCATGAAAAAAAAAAAAAAGACTACAGAGGAAGGAAATTCTTCGAATGCCACCTTGAACAGGTGTTAGCCGGCCCGATGACGGCCTCTACAGGGAGATTAAGTGAATCTACGCATCACCTTATTTTCTCAGTATTTACATTTGTTTAACCTTACAATGCCCAACGTATCACTTTTGATGTTTTAGACAAGGGAAGTTTAACGAAGAGTCCCTAGCTAATGTTTATATTCTTGAGTGAGTCTTTAATTGTAGGATGTTGAGGAAACCATGACTAATTACTTACTATATAAAAATATTGATTAAATGAATATTTTATTATTGAATTTTTGTACGAATATACTCCTCAAAGCCAGATATTAGGCCCAACAAGCCGCTATAATTTCCCTTGATGTGCAATGACATTTTGGCACTCCGGGGTTAATATTTTTTATACTGCAACGAGATAGTTATGATAATTTCTAGCATGGCTTTTGAGCTGACGTGCAGAAAGCTGAAAGAATCCATAACAGCTGCCATATCGTTTCAAAAGCGCTAGGAACCTCGGCCATTAGGTGGCGTATCACCGCACTGCGGGTTCTGTTGTCTACAGGTCACAACCTTTCTCAGATTGATTTCATATAAATGCTTTACCTCTGAACCGAATAACTCTCCTGTAAGAGTCACGATGTCAGCCACTACGATGACAAAGCGGAAGCTAGCGAACGCAAAATACACTACTGAGAAACGCCAACCCGTGACACTTCTATTCGGCAAGCATGAATTGCCTCACGAAGCAGCCGCCACACGCACTAGGTGAACAGATACTGCAGCGCAAGCTGTGACTGGAGTGATATTTTTATAGAGTCATCGTCTGTTTCCTAAAGTAAGAATATAGACCTTAAATAGAATTTCGCTTCCGAGTCGACAGAACGTGATCTGGAGTTCTTGGTAATCTGAAAGCTTCTTCTATTAGTGCGCAGCGCTAGGGCTGTTATAGCATATTACGTTCAATACCTGTTTACCCGCACGTTTGGTAAGTGCATTCGCCGTTTTCTTCTTACTACATAATTTCGTCAACTGCTTTTCTAAAACTATTCGCCCGAAGTACAGTATATGAAGCCAACAGACAGGGAAGCCAATGAAAACAAATAGAGGAAATTAACCGTGGTATTTAATTGAAATACGTATATAACACGGTAAACGAAAAGTGGAAGAAAGTAGAACTTACCGCTGGTGGGTGCCGAGCCCACAATTATGCGTGCGAAGCTCCCAGCGTCAGATCTAGTAAGCATATGCCCGAGAAAGTGGACGGGATGACAGCCGCCATTGTAGCTGAATTGGTAGATGGTCGAACGTGCGATAGTGATCGTACATGTCCCACCGGCGAGAAGTTGTCCTTTCGTCCGCTTTCACTTCCCTTTACCTTACCATATCTATATTCCAATAATAAATAAATAAATAAATAAATAAATAAATAAATAAATAAATAAATAAATAAATAAATAAATAAATAAATAAATAAATAAATAAATAAATAAATAAATAAATAATAAATAAATAAAAGAAAACACGGTTAATTTCCCGTGTGCTTTCCTCGGCTTCATTGTCTGTTCGATTGATATGGTTGTGACCAGCAAACAGTCGAGTCCCTCGATCCCTCTTCACATTCATAGCACAAAGCAAGACACGCGGAGACAGTCACGGTGAGCAGGATTGTGCCCGATAACCTTTCTAGCCTTCCTTCGCTATGCAGAACGAGAACACACCAAAGCAAGTTTCTCGACATGTTCCTGAGGCTACGAGAGGATTTATTCTCTGACGGTGCTCGCAGCCACCGATTAATGGAAGCGAGAGCCCGAGCGAGAGACGGTGGTTACCTGTGCCAACGGACGTTGCCGCGGCTTCTGCGGCACCAGCGTCCGCGGGAAAGGCGATGCTGCACGAGGGAGGTCGGACACTGCCGCCGCGAGGCAGAGCCGTCTTGCGGGACATGCGGCGACTGGGCCACGATGCGATGCGGCTGAACGTGGAGCGGCCACCGCTTCCTCCTCTGCGGCTGCTGCTGCTGCTGCTGTTGTTATTGTACGCAGACACCAGGGGTAGCTGCGACGAGATGCGGCAACGTCTGTGTTAGGTCGCTAGTGCATCGGAAAGGCATCAGACAGCAAGCACAAACCCCCGTTTCATATCGCAGAGATAAAAACAAAAATTGTGTGAGCGGATTTCGGCTGCCTTTGAATGCCACAAGAAGTTTGGCAGAGTAGGCCTACTATGTTGGGCTAATTGGTGCATAGCTTAAGAGGAATACATGGCGCAAGCTTAAAACTAACAGCAGAATTAAGAGGAAACAGAAAGAGTGCCAAACTCGGAAATAATTTTATCCCAAAAAGCAGCCCAATATTGTAGACGATCCTGAAATATTTCCGATCCAGCTTTGTGTTGCTCCATACGGGCGCCACGAAAGTTTCTTGCAAGCCTGAAAGAAAGCCCACGCGTCTTTTCCCGATCCCGAAATTCCCGATCCACATACTGGATCGGGAACTTTTCAGGATGGTCTACAATTTACTCATTGACACTTTGGCTTTAAATAAAATATTTGAGGGGTTGATTATTTAATAGTCCCTAGTGCCGTAATTAGGCGAAGCATGACAAATAGTCTTACTTGCTTCAAGCGACGGCAAACAACGTTACTTTGGTTCTGCCCAGCAACGTCCCCCTTGCATATTTTTTTAGTTTTCGAGCACGTTACGTGAGACACATGGTATATAAACAGAAACGTGAAATAGTTATATGCAATATTGCCCAGATATGACAGAAATTATACAGTTCTAGTAAAGAACCTTCCAGTAAAATGCAAAGTTATGCAGTCAAAACTATGGTTACAAATTAGATGAACTATTGAATTGAGTTCACCAGAAACAGAAACATTGAACACTAGCCTTTAGTTAAGTAAATCAAATATTCCACTGATTTATTGTTACGGGGTCGTTATTGTTAGATATACTATCAGGAAGACCATTCCAATACTTTCTGGCACGTAGCAAGGCAGCCGAGTTAAATGCATTGGTCCGATGAAAATGCGACGGAAACTGAGCTGATTGTGCAGAGCCTCGAGATGTGCCGGATGCTCGAACGAGTTTCAAGGTAGAGGGGTGCACATTAAAATTTAAAAATATTAAATAATGGGGTTCTACGTGCCAAAATCACTATATGATTATGAGGAACGCCGTAGCGGGGACTCCAGATTAATTTTGACCACTTGGGGTTCATTAACGTGCACCTAAATGTATATCCACGGGCGTTTTTCTTCTTTGCTGATTTGTTTTTGGTGTTCCAATCGAAATGCGGCTGGGAATTGAACTCGCGACCTCGTGCGTAGCAGCGCAACGGCATAGCCGCTAAGCCACCGTGGCGGGTACGGGTGCTCATTATGCATGATTCTATGTAGCAGACAAAGCAATGCCACATTCCTGTGCGATTCCAAACATGCTTTTGCCTCCGAGATCAGCCTGAAGGACGCAGCTTTCTGAGGTGGCATTTCTAGAATTTAGGTAAAGTACACGCGCCTCGGAGATACTTCAATCGTCCCCAGCTGTCTGCAGCTACTAATATGTGCTGCAGTCTAGGAATCCAACGCTTTAAATTTGGCTGTTCGGTGAGCCTATTACTTGTATTCGGTGGCAGTGAATTAGCAAATATTCCAAGGACCTTGTTTATATGCCAAACAAGTTTCGTCGGACTACAGGTGACCTTTCCTACACTCCAAACGCATACCACTCCACTGCGCGTTTCTCGAAGCATGCAGGGCAAAGAAGCATTTTATGCAAGGTGCTGCTGATGGTGGCTCTTTTGAGATCTCTCTTCGTGTTGTATTTATTTGCATGTTGTGAATAGTATGAATATAAAAGTTGTGGTTCGTTTTGCTGGCAAAAAAATTTATTTATTCTAATACAAATACTTGCCATGCATCATCATCATCACCACCACCACCATCATCATCATCATCATCATCATCATCATCATCATCATCATCATCCGCCTATATTTATGTCCACTGCAGGACGAAGGCCTCTCCCTGCGATCTCCAATTACCCCTCTCTTGCGCAAGCTGATTCCAACTTTCGCCTTCAAATTTCCTAACTTCATCACCCCACCTAGTTTTCTGCCGTCCTCGACTGCACTTCCCTTCTCTTGGTATCCATTCTGTAACTCTAATGATCCACCGGTTATCCATCATACGCATTACATGGCCTGCCCAGCTCCATTTTTTCCTGTTAATGTCAACTAGAACTTATCGAAATTAGGAATTACTCTGTATTCTGTGTAATTACACAACGGACTGAAAGCTCGGTCGTAGTTCACGCTAAAAATAAAAAAGAACTAACACTCAGACATTTCTGTTTACTTTCTGCCACGAAGAATGCGAGGTAAATGCACAAGCCGGCCCACTTGGATGTTAGCACGTTCACTCACCGGCACTCGGCTTGTCTGGCCCCCCAAGGCCCTCCTTCCAACGGCGTACTCCTGGTACTGGGACAGCACGCACATTATGCAGTAGATCTGTAGAAAACGCAGCCGATGTCAAATAACGGCCGTCGCTTTACACGAAGCTGACTCGAAAAAGCTGAATAGGTCATCGCTTTTAAAATTGCCTGATGATCTGAATCGTGGTAACTGTGCATTTTGTCTTTAGCGACGGGTGTTTTTATTCTGCACCAACTCTATGCGCTCACTGCTGTTTCGTTATCACACAAATTTGAAATTGGAAGTCTAGTTTTTCTTTTTTTTTTTCGCATTAAAGAGGACACAGAAACACAAGGCTGTCGCCTGACGAGGCCTCGGTGCCCACCATACAATTTCTATTTTTACAGCGAAGCTGTTTACCTCAAGCGCCCGTATGAATCCCGCGCATGCGCTCGCAAAAGGGGTACCCTGGGCGGCTTGCGTTTGTATAGGGGACAGGAATGGAGCCGATTGTGCACGTGACCTGCGCTTCTGTTGTTATAACGTCACACGCGTTCGTGGGGAGAGGAGGATAGAGAGTGGTGACAGCGCGGCAGCAATGGAGACGGGTAGGGGAGAGGGGGAAAGTGTGTGGCGACAGCGCTGCAGCAATGGAGACGGGTAGGAGGAGAAGGGGAAAGAGTGTGGCCACGGCGCCTGTGCACGTGGCCTGCGCTTCTGGGGTTATAACGTCGCGCGCGTCGGAGGTGCCGGCGCGGCTGCAGCAGTGGTTGCGGCAGATGCATGGGAGGTGTGGTGCGCTTGTGTTGGCTTAGCGTGGTGCCTATAAAAAAAATGCATGAATTCATAATGTATGCGCCCATGTATCCAGCCTAAGCAGCTTCACTGGTCATATGAATGTTGTGGCCCCACGAATTTTATTTGTTATCTTTATCCTAAATGTACACAAATGCGAAGGCAGGCCTCTTTTGGGCTGGCTGTTCCGCACTGCTATACAGTTGGCATTGTAACAGCAGCACGCAATTAAATGGACAAAAAATGAATAACATATCATCACACAATCGTGCACAAAGTCGCAAAATACCAAATCAAATAAAATACAAAGATATAGTGTGGTCCAAAACATTATTGAAGACTGTAACCAACCCTGTACTTGTCACTTTGTCAACAGGTGCGGCGATTTCCCGAAGTCTCGTATTATTTTCTGTGTTACTTCACCGACTGAGTTCCTGCCACAGATTCCTATGGCCATTCTGGAATTGTTAAAATCGTTATATATAGCCCTCGTTCTACGCAGTAAGATCTTCCGTTAGTTCGTTTCGGTACTTCTTTCACATTCGAAGAAAAGTCCCGCATCGCGACTATGAATGAACTCGGGGTATATACTTATTTTATCCCTCATTCTTGTGTAAAGTTGTATGGTCATCCATGAGTTCCGAAGCTTTTTTGGGACTCCATTTCATTCTCGTTAAAGGCAAGGCATCATTATACGTATTCAAATTTCGCAAATAGGTTGCATTTATTGGCCTTCATCCTTGAGTAGAACACTTGCCATATGTTCGCCTGCTTTGTGTAGACATTAGTGACCGGCAGATCCCGAAATCAATATGCGTCTTTGCAGAAGCTCGCTACTCCGATGGCGAAGCGCACTTACATGTGTAGCGTTTATTATTTGCTAGACGAACCAGGCAAGCAAGGCTACTAAGTGTTTTATTGAATGATGCGGGCAAAAATTCGATCTTTCTACAAAAGTTGAGAGTAAATAAAGTTTTGGTACGTGGAAAACCTTCATATTTAAATGTTTTAGTATAAAAATTATGCCAATCCCTTAGCCCTTTGGGAATCGGCGAACGCGAAGCTTCTTCAAAGGATTCAATCGCACTCTCAATACCAAAACGCTGTTGATCTCACGGTGCGGGTAGAATAGCGAGTGAGGGTCTGTGTGTGCTGATAAATACGCCAGTCGGTATATGCAAAGCAGGTCTTGATTTTATGTGTGGCAGCGACGCAGTCGCACATGAAGACTGTACCGTGGCTTTGACATGGAGCTTCTCGCACCCGGCAAATTGCATCTGAATGCAGACGACAAAGAAGGAAGGCTGATCAAAATCGCGAATTGGGCGAGTTGGCGTGCATTCATTGTCGGGAGATGCGAAGCGACAATGAAGGAAAACTGATGAACAGTTGGTAACGTAGGGCTTATACAAAGGTTAAGTCTTCTCAGGCCTGCTGACTGGTGACACCTTGGATGACGTCACGGATGCCGTATGTAGCCACCAAGATAGACAGCCCGGCTTGAACGACATGCGTTGTGCAAGTTGATGCTATTGCGCAGACTTCCGCAGAATAAAAATGATGTATGCGTTTTCTTGTGCCGCTAGCCGGACTTTCGAATTCTGAGGAAAAGAGCTCTAGACACTAGCGTTCAGTCACACTGAACAATTTTATAAACACGCGTCAGCCTCGCGTGTGAAACACATTCAATATATCTTCGTTGTTGCACGCATGATTGGCGTAGATGCAGTATACGTGCTGTCATTCTGCGGAGCGCGCTAAAGCTCTGCTCTCGTTTTGCGCGGGAATTCAGAAACGATAAGCGAGAAATCATGACCAACAACAGGAGTCGTGATTTATGAGACTAAAGAGCCCCATATAAACGGAGGTAACGCAACGTTTCTTGGCGGCTTGAACGCACGGTGGGAAAGAAAACCTCGAGGACCGCACTTATCTGGGACGCCTACAAATAGATTTTATTTCTCGCTCTGGAAGTTATATTGCGCAGAAAACTTCGCAATCTCGAAGAAAGCCACGCCAGTTCTCGAAGAAACGGCTCACAGGACCATGAACACGGAGGCGTTGAAACCTGACAGCGAGGCGTGTAATGCACGAAGCTGTGCGCTGAGAGCTTCTACGGCGGCACTTTAAAAAAAAGTTCAGCGACAAAGCTTACGAAAAGCAGAAACGGCGTTTTCCTTTCCTTTTCTTTTCTTTCTTTCTTTCTTTTTTTGCAGTTGTCGCGAGGCTTACGATCATAAAACCACAATGCGTGCAAAGAAACTGCAGGGCGTTTTCACTCACCCTTCAGTGCAACCTTTCCTTTTTTTCTTAAACTTGAGCGCTGAACTTTCAACCAAAGCTTTGTGCTTCTGGAGCAGTAAAATCCCATTTTTTTTTTCTCACCGCAGTCCGGGCACCACCACTATGGCATAGCCAAATGGAAAACCCCTGACCTGGTGGCGGGGCTCCTCCTTAGTGGTCATGAGATAGAGAAAATGACACGCATACGCTGTGCTTGTTAA
The DNA here is from genome assembly GCF_013339745.2 of Dermacentor silvarum. NCBI lineage: Eukaryota > Metazoa > Arthropoda > Arachnida > Ixodida > Ixodidae > Dermacentor > Dermacentor silvarum. The sequence goes on from NC_051157.2 coordinate 26,482,371, forward strand.
TGGACAGCTCGGGCGCGTCAAAGGTTAGAGAATGTTTATGCTGAGAAATAACGAAAGAACGAACGAACGAACGAACGAACGAACGAACGAACGAACGAACGAACGAACGAAAGAAAGAAAGAAAGAAAGAAAGAAAGAAAGAAAGAAAGAAAGAAAGAAAGAAAGAAAGAAAGAAAAAAGAAAGAAAGAAAGAAAGAAAGTTTGTAAAAAGCCACTTTCCAAGGGTAACCCACTCATGGAGCACTTCGAGCGATGTCTCTATAGCGGAACTAAGCAAATCGTAAGGCCACCGGAAAAGTCGAACCCGAGCACTTGGCGTACCGCCAGCGACCGGCTTCAGTTTAAGGCCTATAGAGGAACGACTGGTCCGTAAACATCGTTGCGGTTTTGTTCATACATTTCTCTACCGCTGGGAAGCTTGTTCTGTTAAATTCAATTGTACTGCATTTTTTTCCTAAATACAAAAGCCTATGAAGATAGGATTTGCATGACAGCTCCGTAAACAAATCGCTCGTTTATCCGACACCTTCGTCTGAGACTACACGAGTGCTCTGGTAACAGCCACATCACAACTCAAACGAGCTGCTACAAAAGAATATTTGCTTTTGCTCGGCTGACAACAGGGTGGCGCGACAAGCATGTGTCTGTGCAGTTTTTTTTTTCCTTCTTTTTTTTTCTTGGTTTAGTGAGCACAGTGTTTCGGAAAAAGACTGTACCACGTTGTTACCAACGTTCGTTGTTTGATGGCAATTTTTTTTTTACTTGCTAGCTTGCTTATTCCTCAAGGTCTTCGTGCTCAACAGGCAATCTCCTAAGTGGTTCTTCCGGCTTGCGAGTGCTTCCCTGCTCAAGTCGTCATTGGTCGCGTTTGGGCAAGAAACGAAGGTAGCGTGATAGGAAATGCTAGTGTCGCTATCACTGGCGCAATCGGATAGAATCCCAATTATGCGGTAATGATAAAAAAAGTTCCCACCACTGCAGGAGTGTGTACACACGCATAATTTTATGGTTTAACGGGGGGCTATAGGCGATACTCAATCTCATTCAGCCAACGATCAACCTGACAGTACCTGGGGTCCGGAAAAAAGTAGATATGTCATCGCCTGCTCTTAAACAGCTTACCTTACTCCTATTATATGAAAAATACCGGAATTACACTCACATATACACCGACGGCTCCGTCTTGCATAACAGCTCTACCGCCGCTGTCGTGATTCCAGAAAAAGCCACCACTATCAAGATGAAAACATCTCACTTGACAATTAACGTCGACGGCAGCCGAACTCACAGCATTTCGAGTCACACTACATTTTAGTAATGACGAACCAACACACAAATGGTCCGTTTTCTGCGACTCGAAGACGGCACTGCAGAGTTTACTGTCAGCCTTACGACGCAGTTCACAGGAACAGCTGTTTTTCGAAATCACAGAGGCCATACACAACCTGACTGAGAAAGGACATGAAATAATCTTTCAGTGGCTGCCAAGTAACTGTGGAATCACTGGCAATGAACGTGCCGATCAAGCTGCTCGTTCAGCTCATGAACAAGACAACCGCCTATCGATCCCGCTGTCTAGGACAGATGCTGCAAGGATGCCCCGCCTACTTGCACGCCAATGCACTTCATCAGACTGGAATAAACGACATTTTATGCACGCCTGATTATACACCTTGGATCCAACCTTAAGCCTTCGAGTTCCACCAAGACTTCCCTGAAGAGATGCGACCCTTCTGTGTAGGCTATATGGTTGGGCGTTGCGTTCACCAGTGCCTACGCGTTCCGCATAGGGTGGCCGACAGTGCAGCATGTGGCAATTGTGGGGACGCGGAAACGATTCATCATGTTCTTTGTCAGTTCCCATAATACAGTGTGCAGAGACAATCGCTTTCCGTCGTGCTGAACCTGTTAGACGACCAGCCTTTATAGGAAGAAAGAATTCTGCAACATCGACGTGACTCAACATCGCATCAGAAGGCGGTGCAAGCGCTCCTGCGCTTCCTGAAGTCCACTGGCCTGTGTGAACGTCTGTGACCGGATCGCCTCTTCTGTTACCTAAGACTGTGTTTTTTTTGTGTGTTTTTTCGTTCCCTGTCTCTCTTTGCACTCTCTCCAACCCCTTTATTTCCCACCTCAGTGTAGGGTAGCAAACCGGAAACTCACTTCTGGTTAACTTCCCTGCCTTTCCTCCCTTGCTTGCTCTCTCTCTTGCCTATAGTAACGAGCCACTGCACGTCTGTTTAAATGCCGCCGATAAGCGTGTGATTCTGTTTGTTTTCAATTACTCATTTAGATATCTTGTGTATGAACAGATGTTCTATATCTTTCAAGCAAGAATGTAACGAATACCTGGTAGCCATTTGGCTTGCACTGTTAACACCAGAGAAAAGCACAGACTGATGGGATATTTGGTATTCACATTATGTCTTCCTCTTTCTGCCGCCTAGCGTGTCCCATTTGCGTAATACACATCGCCAAATGCTACAGAATGCTTGCGTACATTTTTGTAACTCTCTTGCACTTGATTTTTGCATATTTTCTAGTCCTTTGTGAGCAAACACGCTTGTGCAACGCTTGATATTCCATATCTTGTTCAATATAGGGAGTTTAAGCAGACGTCAAGGGCATAGTCACGTTGAACACGATCAACAACTAAACCCCTTTTGCACTACTAGGTTTAATAACTATAATTGTCGTTTGTCCCAGCTAACGCTAGCCAAGCTGTTCAAAGAAAAAAATATTTCAGAAACACGGTGCAAGATACGATTATAAGACCTACGGTGTTCGATCGTCAGATAGGTCTTGAAATGGCATCTTGCACCGTGTTATTTCTTTGAACAGCTTGGCTAACGTTAGGTGGGACACCGTAGGTATAGCCCAAACTGTATCGTTCGGCGCCGTTGGGCCATCCTGACAGTCCGAGCGTAACGGGAAGAATCCTCTCATGTTTATTGAGCAAGGCTTTATATACATGCCTGGATCGGGAGAGGGCAACACTGATATAACTTGTACTTATCGGCACGTGTAGTACATGCCGATATCACGCGAAACTTTTGCTGGCCATAGATTATTGAGAGCTCTGTCTATATCTGGCTGTCAGTTCTTTTCCAGGAGACTTACAGTTCTTCGGACCATAACTAAGGCCGGCGCACTCCGATTGCTCTCGCAAAAGCACCAAGAGAGAAAAGATAAGGTCTGGCTCGCCCTTTTCTGTGAGTGGGGGCTCGCGGCAAAGAAACGAAGATTGCTCACTAAGATACCGTCGTACCCCATGTGCTTTAGCGGAGCCATTCGATAAAAGGAGACAGAGAAAGAAGAAGAAAGGGGTGGGAAGGCAAGTATTCGATCTTGTGAAAGTGACGCGATTTTTTTTTTTTGAAATTTACTTCTCTCACGTTGTGGCCGTGCCGATTATTACTTGCGTTAATGGATTCAGAGAGATCTGGGCAGGGTATCAGGGAGAAGTACTCAAACACCTGGGAAGAAAACATTGCTCTTTCTTTATCTTTGAGATGGAACTTACGCGGAGAGTCAACTTAGGCGGAGCTCTCTGCTAGCGTTATTGAGATCCTCATTTGTTGCGACAGGGGACAACCAAACCAAATGTGTGCTCCTATTTAGGGAAAGCCACTTTGCCGACATCGCATCATCAAAGTTGAGAAAGGGTAAGAAAAACCTCCATTATTCCGGGTATAGTGCTAGAGGGATATCACCAGCGTTTCTCTCCTTAACGTAACTTCATTAAAGCAAAACGTTTCGTTGGCCTAACAAATCGGAGATAATACCTCATTCACGTATAGGGCATATCTTGTGGTGTATATCTTTTGAGTCATGGTAAATATCTCAGATAACAGCAGTAAGTTACTCCTCAAACTTTTTCAACCTCGGCCAAGAGTATAAGATATACTATGCTGCGAGAAAACGCCTGAACGTCATGTTTTTTGCGAAAGAGAATGCTGAAACCTCTTCCCGACAAAACAGTAGTACATTTCAGAATTGATACATGTTTATCAAGCACTGAAAAACTTGGAGGTCGCTTAAGCTTTGCCTTTAAGAGTAGAACGTGATAACGTTATCGAGACCCGTTCGCATCGCATCGTTCGCATACGGCAAGTAGGCTTATTCACTGCAACACTGAAGGTGAAAAAGCCAGCTTACAAAGACCAAGCTTACACCGATCCCCTTAAAGTCGGCTTCACTTTTTAACTGAAATGCATTACTGGAAAGACGTTTTTCCATAGCCAAAAGTGGTCTTATATTAAAATGTGAAGGCCCTAGCACCTTTTTTTAATTATTTTATTAATTGTTTGCTATTGCCCCGACGCGCGCAGGTCTGGTAGGAATGCTAGAAAAGGGGTTTGTGTTTGAGTTTCCTCGTAGCAAAATGATTTTTTCTGCTACATTCAAATTACAATCCGACACCGATTGGTAAAGAATGCAACGGCGAATCCGACGCCGAATGGTAAAGTCGTACTTTACCATTTTTCTGACGGATTTCACTGTGAGAAATTCAGTTTTTGTTCACCAAAGCCTTGCACCACGTGGAGGGCCTGCGCGGTCGATTTAGTTGGATGAATTTCTCCGCCACCCGCGATCACACGCCGGTTGCCGACGCCGCGGGTTTTATGCGACACGGTGCCCTAAACGCTATCGCGTTAAAAGACGTAAGACGAAAACGAGAAGCACACAAAACACGTTCCCGTTCTCATCTTACGTCGTTTTAAGCGCTAGTTAAAACATGGCTTATTTCTGGAATACACATACCAGCTATGTAACATTGCACCTACGAGTAATAATAAATGAATCTTCTAAATTTAACTATCACAACCTCTTAAAGCAGAAATCCGAAAAATCAAAGCCGCATTTTTCAAACCTGTCACTGTAAAGCTAGCGAAAATTACAGCACCAAGAAATACGACTGTGGTCAGCGAGCAGCCGAGAGAAGAAACCTGGGCTGCTGTGATCGAACAAAGGGGGCCACCTAATGCTCGAGCTATAGCGATAAGCGTGCAGTCATTTACCGAGTGTTCGGCCCTTTGCGTCATTAAGTGAAGTTCACGAGGTCTCAGAAATCCCATAACATTCTAAAATATGCAAAAGGTTGAATTTGCAGCAGAAAGGTTACCTATAAAGATAACAGGTGTTATCTCAAGAACAAAATGGTTTACTTTCGCAAGCAATAATAAAGGCCTTTTCACAACAGTTCCTTTGTCATTTAATTCTTTAGTGAGTTATTTTCTCCTGTATGTTTCTTAGACAGAACGCATGTTAGCCCTTTGTGGGAAAAAAAGAAAAAAAAATACACCCGTCTTATGTAATCTGCAAAACTTCACCGGCAATGACAGCAGCTGTAAGCTGCTGCCATTCGAGTTCACTTCGAGTTCACTAAATCGTGTTTGCCTGCGTTCGGTACAAGCAGATATTGGCCACTGGAAGGGACCAGAATTACACTGCCGGTCGATGACAAACGAATGTAGCGTTCACTTTCTCTCGCGCACGAGCGGTGCGTCGCACGAGACTATTAACCTAGGAATACGTGCTGGGAATTCGACGCTCTAATGGGGGCACACGACACCGGCGACGCTGTGGCAACGTCGTGTTCTATGTAGCGCGATTGAAGCAGCTGTCGTGCATCTTCGATGGCGTGACCTGCTGGCAGGCAGTGGATTGGGAATCGAATCCTGAGCAGGGGTGGTATGTTTTTTTTTTTTTTTTTGTTCCAGCCTGAAACCGATATCGGTCATATGTTCCTAGAGCTGCATGTTATTTCGAGAGAGAGAGAGAGAAGTCATAGGGCAATGTAAATATAGCAATGTAAAATATCGTGCCCACGATTGCTTAAAAAAAATAAGAGAGAAAGCAAGGGGAAGAAAGGCCGGGAGGTGGTCAACCAGACGAGTGTCGGGTTTGCTACCCTTCTTTGGGGGTAACGGAAAGGGGAATATAAAGTGGGAAAGAGGGAGAGTGAATACTTTGTGTGGACGCTGCATTGTATGCACGCTGCACTGTGCGCAGAGAAGCGCCATGATATCGAAGTGAAGTTCCATAGCTGGTGACGCGCGTTGAAGTCAAAATTGCACAAGAAAATATGGGCCCATAGAAACATACGCATAAGTCACGTGTACGGGAAATCTGCCTAACACATGACGCACTCATAAACCGCTACCTGATCTAAAGAAAGAAGGGCCTCTCTCTAAACCGTCAGCATTTCACGATGCTTCATTACGTCATCAGTTTTTTTAAGTACTCGTTCTTCTGCTTTTGTGTCTGTTCCTGAAGACTGAAGTTTCATTCAACGGTGATATTATCCTTAGGCATATGAATAAAAACAGTTGACTTTACGTCTCCTAATATTTTTTCTAGAGTGACAAGCTTTTTCGAACGATATTTTAATTACGAATAAAAGTAATTTGTTATTGTCTTTTGGGTATCCTCCAAGGAGTGGCGCTAGTGATAGTATCATATTTTCACTGCTGATATATCTATCAAAATATTAAGTGTGTACTGGGAATTCGGTAATGTAAAATAAAGCAAATTTTTTATTTAATTACTTTTTACCGCACTTTCCACACAATATACAAACAGTGCAATGCTGAAGTAGAGACGAAAATGCAAAAGGAATGGAACAAGCAATCATACAGCTGTATCATTGGCACATTATATAATCATACAGCTGTATCATTCGCACATTATATAGTCTTTCAATGAGTCCCGCTTCTTTCAAAAAGCACACTAGCGCTTTCAAAGGAAGGACATAATAAGCACTTGGGACAAACTGTCGCCCAGTAATACATAATGCGCATAACTAATAAACTACGCTAAATCTGTAGACAGTATTGAATTTGTGATGACCACGTATACCGCATTGTGGGCACTCAAACGCACAGGTATAGATTCAGTGTCAAGTACCTTGCATCAGCTGAGTCAATCAGCAGTTCTGTTGGCTTAGCGCAGAACGAACACAGTGCGCGTGCACGCCTCGGCAAGTGTGTGTCTACGCAAATTAATCTATCCTCATTGAAACAACGCAAGATATCTTACGAACTAAAAATAAGTCTTAAGTGCCGGGACGTATAGGTTTAAGCAAGTACAGTGATATACGCAGGACTGTTATATAAATTGTAATAGATATTCAGTTGCGACCAAGTTTACCTGAACTTCCGTGATGCGAATTTAGTGCGGAATCATTTGAAAGCTAGGGTCTAGTTCAAAAGTGTCGTGAATACTTACGTTCACGGAACATAAGCTGTAGTCGACGACATACATGGCCACGACGAAACCGTCGACTTTCTGAAAGAGAGGGAAATTGTTAAAACTGGGCTACGCAAGATCTGCGGCCCGAAAGCACTTCACGGCTACTAGTAAACATTTCAGCAAGAAGACTGAATAAGTTTTCGTGTGTGGCGTGGCACGAAGATACACCTCCGAAGTTTGAACTCTGAACCTAACTTGCTTGGTGGGTAGCAACGGGCCCAGAAGGAAAGCTTTCAAGAAAACGTACAAGTAGGACTTGTTCGTCTAGTTGTTCGTCTAGTTGGTTGGTACGGGAACATCTTGGAAGAAATGGCACAAAAGAAGGCAAGACATAAGACTATAGAAAGTGGGCACCTGTCCCGTCGTCGTGTGCCATTTCTTTTTTGTGTGGCATTTCTTTTAAGAAAACGTGCCAAACCTTTGTTGGCGAACATAGAGGGTAAGGCGGGATAACTGAAATGAGCGAAGCATAGAGTGTAGAAGCTTACGAGATCAGCGATGAAGTAGAGCGAGAGCACGATGTCGAGAAGAGTCGTCATGGACACGACTGCCAGCCACGGTATCAACAGCAGCCGGTTGTCCTGCATAAGAGACGGTTGCATAAAACCGAAACCGAAACGTTATTTGGATGTCAGAGATAAAGAGGCAAAATAAGTTAGGCAGATCTCAACCGCTGTGGGAATTACTGTTATGCGACAGCAACACACGAATATCATTAACAAGTGATTTCACTGTTGCAATGACTTGCTATAGCGTGCAGACGCCGGCAGCTCGCAGTGGACTACAACTACTGGGCGCTCTTCATACAGTACTTGCAAGCCTCCAGTACAGCAAGAGCAGTGGCTCGCTCAGCACCACCTTTTCAAAAAGAGGTTCAAAGAGGCTTCAATTTCTCAGTGGAATGCTCACGATAGGACTTCCCAAAATGGCTGAGACATTGCACAACCGCCCGCCACCAGAGCAAGAAATACCAGGACAGTGGACACATCGGATGTCTGCGCTAAAAGCAGCCAGATCGCTAGTTCGCTTCCTGCGGTCTACGAGCCTACGAGATAGACAGCAATAGTGACGTGTGCCAATTCCCGTTTATACATGTATACTCGTCTTTCTCCTTTCCTATCTTTTGAAATCCCCTTTCCCTGGAGTGTAGCAATTTCCTGCAGCGTAGCAAACCATACTTTTCCTGGTTAATCACCCTGCCTTTCCTTTGTCTCTCTCTCACTGTTATGCAAAGCAATTTGCAGGTAGCTGGCTAGCCAGTATCGTTTGGAGTCACGCAAATCGTTACAAGGTCGACCAACGCGTTTGTCTAAGGCGAGCGGTTTGTTGGCTCCTACGTAGGTAATGAATAAGCGTAAGCAAGAGAAACACGGATTGTGACGTCATCTGCGACTACGTGTTATACAATCGTATCAACCTATGTCTATGTCATGTGGTCTATTTTATAACGACGATGGGCATATATGTACTCCATCGAAGAAACGGGAAACCTGTTCGACCTGGGCCGACTATGAAGGCACTGTTTCATGTCGCACAATTTCTACGTAACCTTAGCTACTAAGAGGAAAGAAGGAATGTGGGTCGATGCTGGAGGCGGAGAATTGTCACAACGTTAAAAAAAATGGAATAAATATGGCTCTAAGACATAATGTAAACTGCAACAACCTGAGAAGATGGCGACGCACCAAAGAGCTTTTGATGTCTATATTATGAAAACACCGTTCATGAGATGGTTTAATCTGTGTGCTCCATACTCTTATTGCGCAGTTCTTTTCTTTTTTTTTTTTTTTGAGGCGCATGCGCTTTTCGTAAAATATGCAGCTCATATAATCTGACATAATCGCTCAGCTCATGCCGTAATTTTAATCCCGGCGACTGCTGCTTGTTATTTCGAAAATGACGTGGACTAAGTAACTTACATGCGGCATGCTCCTCAAAGTTTATGCTTTTCGTTCTTACGACACATACTCTACGGTGAGCGCACCCCCATACTTACATAAATAAGTTTGAAATACGTTGTCAAAATTGTTCGAATGACCAAATGAAAGACGCAGATTAAGAAGTTAGCAGCGAAAGAAACTTTTTGGTTCTCCTAGTTGAGATTATATTTGTCAGGCTTAAAAATCACCTTACACTACAGCATCAAAGGTACGGCAGCTTTGAAAACACCGCCGGTCTGATAACCATAGCTGATAATCTGAGATTAGTCGTACCGCTCCCTAAGCCCTCCTCTGTTCCTTCGGGCATGAAACGAAAGAAACCTTAAATCTGGGTAGCTGGCCTTCTAATTTTATTTGTTGCTCTATAATCACGTAACACGATAGTTTTTGCCTGGCTAGTCGGTGTGACACAATGATCATAACCGCAGGTTAAGTTGGACTTCCTCGTCCGGAGGTGCTGTTTTATCGTTTGTAACTACTTGCTAGATGACTTTTATTGCGATAGGTTTGAAACATACCCGACACGGAAAAGTGGTGGTAAAGTCGCTAAGAAAAACGTTGCCTTTAATTATTAACTTAAATGAAACATAAATATAGGCTGATGATGATGATAATGATGCTATATGCCATGCCATACTATATGACATGCGGTATGTGCGGGTTATATTGGCACGCCATTCTATCACTCAATTTCCTCATACCAGGTCATACATTCTTATAAAAGTTATTCCTCGGAGTTTTGAGAATGGCAGTCCATAAACAAACGTCATGAAACAAAACATCGACAGCGTATGCCTTTTATTTTAAGTCTTTTCAGGCTTAATTATTAAAAGGTCGAAACAATAACAAAGCTCAAAGCTGAAAATTATGTAATTTTATTGGCGCGGCTGTGCACCACGTCCGGGATCGGGCCAGGAAAGAGGTTTGAAACATACCCGACTCGGAAAAGTGGTCGTAAAGTCGCTAAGAAAAACGTTGCCTTTAATTATTAACTTAAGTGAAATTGTCCGATGGCAGAATTCAAACCGAGGACCCCTGGCACAACAGCTCTTTTTTGGTTAGCTTACGTTTACTTCAATCGATACTGCGACAACACCTACGAGTCTTACACTTCGTGTAATATTCTAACATGTCGATATCGCATTCATTGCTTCGCCCTTATGGCGAAACTGTTATATTTTTAACAGCGGAGCTGTTTAAGCCGGCCGTCAGTCCGTCCGTCACGGACAAAAAAAAAATGTAGCTCCAATCCACGCTGTGAAGGTGGTTGGACAGCGAAGCTATAAACAACCCCGAGAACGATTACCCTTGTGACGTCACTTGAATTCACACATGTGGCTCTACAAAGAGTGAAATCAGAGACAAGTGAAATGTACTTAACCACACCCGTTATTACTTCATAATGAAGTTGTATTCACGCTGTTCTTCTGGCGTCTTTACTTTCCGTGGTATACCCATGGTAGCCTGGAATGAACTGAATGAGTTGCTAGACCGTGGTGACGTCACTACGTGATTTCTATGCTGTTGGGTACTTTTCCACTCGGAGTAGCTTACGCAACAGTAATCTTTACAGGGAAACACACGCGGGAGAAGGAATGCTGTAAACGACACCCACAACGATTACCCAATGTGACGTCACTTGAATTCACACACGTCGCTCTACAAAGAGTGAAACCAGAGACACTGGTTTCTCGAGGGTTTTGAATGACGTCAACCCCTTTCGAAGCAGCTGCAAACCTAATCTTTACCGGAACACGTCGGAGGGTGTTCCCATTGTTCACACGCGCCCTATCATCCATCATTTGGTTTTGATGCTTGTTTTGTGGTTTTTCTTTTGAAAACGAGTGCTGAGCTGTATGCTGTATGCCTGATTTCACAGGAGATATGACTCTTATGCCTTTTTTCCCCCGCCGTGCCTTTGGTCTGCATAGGTTTGCTTACGGAGGTACGTAGTGTACACCGTATTCGTATAGTTCATAATATACTTATTGGCCTACATGGACTGTGCAGTGTGCAGTATGTATTGTGCGGATATATTTAACGTGTCTTAATGCGTAGCATTATACAGGAAGCGCAAGGTAACTTTGAATTTTTCTGTTCACCGTAAAAAATCAATTTTCCGCCTGCAAATCCGGAAAAATAATGCTACAATCTTAAGCTAGACCTAATAATGCCTATAATATCCAAATATCATGAGGATATATGTAGTAGTTAATTAATAAAATATAATGTTACAGTCAGTTTTTTAGTTCTGTGAGGATGTGTGAAGTGATAAGCCTACTTAGGAGTTTGAAAATATTCAATCTGCATCATCCGTGTAGTAAGGGTTCAATTAAGACAAGTAGCGTGACCATACGATAATTTGAGGGTCCTGGGTCTTCTGGGCACGAAGGCCACATCACCCATAACTAATACACAACTAAGCTACGCCCCCTACACGCGCTGGAGGCGCGCGCTCATTGGCCCAACGATTGGACACAGGGTGCAGCTCTCCCCTCTCCACAGCTACTCCTGCTCTCAGGCTGCAAACATTCCTCGACCGAAGAAGGGGAGTATTGCTTCTACGTCACACGTCAGAACAGCCGGGGGCATGCAGCGCTGCCCTAAACTAACGTGAGAAGCAAGAACGTTTAACTCGCTAAAGCGCAAGTAAGGAGCCACTATATATGTATAATGCTTCGCACCCCGATAGTTCCGCGTAATAGAGTTTCGGCCATATTTTTTTTTCTATGCCCTATATTATTTGACCTCTCGTACACAGCTTTCTTTAGAAGCTTCAAGGTCTTGGAGCAGACGCGCTCGCATTCAAAGCACCGCAGTGGAGACTACGTAATACTTCTTTCTCTCCCTACATCGAATACACGTCAGAGCATAAAGTGAAAGCGCTGCTTTCTATTTCGATTTCTGGTTCGATACAGGAGCATCTAAACTTAACGCGGAGCGTTCTCACGAGGGCTCGCTCAAATCACGGCGGTAACGTGGAGACAGGCTTGAGTCCTTAGGACAGCACTGTTTAAGAAGTTCTTCGTCCGCTGAATAGTGTCACTGCAAGCACTACTTATTTCGGTAAAGAGGTCATGCAGGCTTAGTAACACATGATGGAAAGCACCGTCGGCTGCGGGAAAGAAGAAATATAATGACGGGATTAGAAGTTCGTAGTTTAATGAGCTTGAGCGCGATCGGCACAAGACGGTTAATTGAACAGTTTTGAAAGAGGCCTTTGTCCTGCGTAATTAGGTTACGATACTGAACGTGATAACGGCAATGAAAGTAGCAGACTCCTTGGGCGTTTTTTTTTTTCGCTATTAACTTTCATCTTGCGCCTCTTCATCATACCATATTTTCCATTGGTAAAGCTAAAAAAAGGGCAATACTCCTGCTCGGGAATTATGTGGTGTTTGTGAAACTGGTACCAGCAAACAAACTTCATCTCAGTGACGATGAAATTCAGGCTCCCTTACGGAAGTCTGAACTTACCAAATATAAGCCTAGCAGAAGAACGCCAGAGAAGATGACGCACAATCCGGAGAAAGACAGGAGTAGGAGGATCAGCGTGAACCCAACTGCACGAAAAAGAAAAGGAATATAAGGGAAATAGATTCGATTACACTTTAGTCGTACTTCGTGAACGAGAAGACATGTGCATGCCATATCCACAAAGCATGACTTGCTTGATTGTGGTTGTTGACTGGTCAAATTTTATGTAGGAGAAATTTAATAAATTTGACCACAGATCTGTTTTTTTTTTTTTTTTGTTATATGGTGCTTAGGAGATGCCGTCACCTTTAATTGGCGCCAGGTACTCCTTTCACATAGAAATATAGAAAGTTATTCACTTAAACGCACTAAAACCACAGTAACACAAAGTTCAGTCACGTAAGTACACTAAAGCCATACTAAAATTGAAAGTCAACTGAGAAACACAGCGGCAAAAAGTCCAGTCGCATAATTAGACTAAAGTCAACACAAAGTCCCGTCACGTAACTACACTAAAATCAGGGCACATAATCAATCACGGATTAGGTTGACACGAAAAACTGAACTGTAGATCATACATTGGACGGGTTCTAAAGATTTGCGTCCGTGTCAGCAGCCGGCACATCAGGCACGTTCGAAGTATCGAATCACAAACAAAACTACCGTGCCTCGGTTAAGTGGGCTTTTCTCCAGCCCTTCTGTAGCACTGCCACTACACAGAGAGAAAGCGACCTCTTGCGACAAAGATTTGTTCAAGAGACATTGCAAGCTCCGTGATTGTTCTGTCTTCGAATTTTAGCTTACTAATGCGAAAAAAAAATTACACCACCCATGCACCCCGTACAGATGATAAACCAGCGAAGCTGAAATGTGCGGCCACGGTGTTTACCACTGGATTAATCCCGATGGTTCATTAAATTATTTCTCAATTATTGGTAACACCTTTGCCTAGCTCGGTCGCACGAGCCGCCGGATCGGCCCGACATTGCCGCTTCTGCTCCGCATCGCGGGCCCGCTCTTCTGCCGAGGCATTGGCACGACGCCGACGAGATCTCTCCCGCTCCTGCTCTCGGCGGCTCATACCCACATATCCAATGCGGGTATGAGCCGCACGCAATTTCTTTATTTATTTCTTTCTTTCTTTCTTTCTTGTCCCTGGCTCATACCCGTTATTCGCTGGCTCATGCCTGCATATCCAATGCGGGTATGCGCCACACGCGATTTTATTATCGTTAATCGTGACGTCACTGACGAGCAAGTGATGTTTTTGATGTTATGACCTATCATTCATTCTATTCATACATTCGCACCCTTCCATGCCAATTTTGGTATATACCAAGGGAACGAGACGCGGGTTTTCGATAAGTTTTCGATAGGTTTATCTCCGCCGGAGGGTTTCTGTGGTCGGACCAGGAGTGTTTCGTCTAGGCATATACGGCTTCGCTGTAAAAATGAAAACTTTTCGCAAATAGGTTATGCACTGTAACTCGCCAAACATGTTACTCCCGTGTCCACAGCACGTCGTCTTTTCAGCGCATCGCATTTCGATGCTGGCTTTGCTGGCCCTCGACCAACGGTAGCTCTGCCCTACATCACGCTTCAGTTGCAACGCGCGCCTTCACCAGCGTCCCTGGACCACTGCATCATGATGCGCACCACGCACATAATACATCGCACGTGGGTAGCTGTCCATGCGAGGTAATCTTCAAGAGCGCTTGTATAGTCGTGCACTGAGGGAGCCATACACAGCCGCCGCTTTTTGCACGGCAACGTGCATTGCTGCTGAACACCCGCACACACGTGAGACTTGTTAACGGACGCTACACGGCCAGTGACCTAGCTGTAGAAGTAATTGCTGGCCCTTTACATGTCAACTGTGTACCTGTAGTATCTCACGATCGCGGGAACCGATAGTTAAACAAGTGGAGACTTGATATATGAGTTAAATAAATATAGACCGAAATATGTAATACAATCTTATATATTGATGTATTTAAGTACCGAATTTTTGAACTTTAATGGCAATTGCCATATAAAGTTTGAAATTTCATTTAAATACATTGATGCCTTTCGAACTCAATATGTCAAGCCTATCACCTTTATTAAGGTTGATTCGTTTTTTCGGAGTCATTTTACTTGTTATGTTATCTACCTCTCACTGATTTCCGGATTCCACAAAGGAAAGCCCGGTTTAATTGCTTCAATTCTTGCGCGAGAGTCAAGGAATAGAAAAAAAGACCCGCGCCGCCTTTGGAAGTAGGGTGGCAGTGAAGGTCATTTTTGGTCAAGCAGACTAATTTCGAACATGTAAAAGTTGAAGTGTTGAGCGAGAGATACATTTTATGTGTTCATGCGTGAAAAAAGGCAAAATACGGAGCAACGCAGACAAGAACACTGCAGGTACTTTTACAATCGCACGTTTCTTTTGTCCCGTGCCAGGTTTCCATGCTTTGAGCCGATGATACGTCATTGTTCTGCACATGTGTTGATAGCGGTTCATCGTAGGCATGCCGTTTGTTTTCTTTCTCTTTCTAATCGGGGTTTTGATAACAGATGTGTTAAGCTCACGTGATTTCAATAAAGCGTCAGTTGCGAGTCAGCGCTCGTCCGTGTTCAGTTTGAGCTGTTTTTCACGTGAACATAAACCAACTTGCTCAACTTTTAGTCCTGTTAGCAGTTCAGTTTTATGAGAAAGATTGGTGCTGGCTACTGTCTGTATTCCAGCCTGAGATACACACAACACCCAGTGGCTTAAAGGCCAACAGAAACGAAATTTCCCTTTGACTAAACTGCTTGGAAATGAGTAGTATGTACCATTGGAAACAACCTTCGCAAAGCATCAGGGCTGCTAGTTGTCTAATTTTCTTATCAACATCCTCTAATAAGAGCTACGCAGATGCCTGGTGGTTAGCGGATGTAACGCAAATCACAGCACGTCCACTCCGAGATCTTCGGCGCGTCGCGGGCGTCGCATAATATCGGAGGTCACGCCTAGGTGCCTCGTTGGTTTCCAGCATTCTGCTTCAGAACCAATTATCGAATTCTTAGTGGTCACTACGCTCATCCGCTTTATGCTGCAGAGGTCGGAGGGAAACAGCAGGCCAGTGCGCGTCATCTTAGTCTCTGCAGCGAACAGTTACCTGCTACAACACCGGCAGGAGTATTTTGAAACACTCAGTAGAATTAATGTGTTTACTATTTCTTAGAAGGCAGCAGCAAATATAACAGGAAATTCCCAATAACAAAGGAAACACGAGACGTATATGGTATATCATGCTTAAACAAGAACCTTATTGTCATTCGGTGATGTTATCATGTATTATTTATAAGTAGAAAAATTCTGCATTCTGAAGAATTGTAAACTCTGCACTGGTTTACTTATCTGCCCCATTATGAGAAAAGTAAGAGCACTCAGAAAACAACACTGAAGAAAGGGGCTTAACAACGGAGTGGGAAGTGAAGAGCGGGAAGTCATGCTGACTCACCCGGTGAGTGAAGCGCCGAGTTGACGTGACATATTCCAGTTGCAATAAGCATCGTGTAGAAGATCTGTAAAGATGCGTGGAGCATTATTAGGTTCTGTACAGCGTGCGTTAACATTTTTAGACCACTCGCATTCTTTTTCTGACGCAAACTCAAACATATCAGAAACAGTTAAGAGACAGCAGCGGGCGTTTCTGGGATGGAACAAGCAAAATTAATAATTGTACAGCTGGGATACCGCCCAATTTGTAAATGACGGAGGATAATGCTTGAACCAGTAGATTTATCAAGAATAACGGCCGATAAGCCTGGAAAGAGTTGCTTTAGGAGCCAGGCAGAGGGAAAGCTCGAATAATGGTAAATTGGCGAACTTATAAGATTCGTGAACATGACTTCAAAAGCTACGTTTTCAGCATTAGATGTTGCATGTGTGAGAATGCACGATGGGCATAATTTGACAAACTTTGATAAACATTTGTTGCTGCCCTATGCGTCGGGTTACAATAAAAACCGCAGGACTCCAACTAAAGAACAAAAGAAAGTAAAGAAGAAAAAAAAAACACAGCAGATCCAACGAGTTGAAATCTATGTACAGCGAGGCTTTGTGTGAGTGCATAAAGAGTCGAAATACGAGTTTGTGTTCATTGAATGCCAGCACAAAGTGATACGGAAGGCTTTATTCAGGCACTGTAGAGAGGCTAACGTAATGCCGACACCGCTGCCGCAGATGCGCGAAGGTGAGCTTTCTGGTTCGTTTTTTTTTTTAAATTGCGATAGCAATTATATGGACACTTCAACGGGATTTCTGCCGTCGCCGTGAGGTTCCGTATAGATTCCAAGGGCGATAAAATCGTCGCCGCGCGCCGTATGCGCGAGTAAAAGCGCTCGGGGACGCGCGCTATCACGGAGAGCCAACGCACGGCGGAAAGCAAACGCGATTGTCGCGCGAAAGGCCGGGGGGGGGGGGGGGGGGGGGGGAGGGAGGCGGGGGCGACGCTGTGCTACGGCACCTAAATGCTTATCTTGCAACCCAGCGCAAGGGGAACTGACAACGCAATCTCCCACGCGAAAGGAAAAAAAAAAAGCGGGGTGGCAGCGCGGGAGGCAGAGGAGGGGGGGGGGGGGGGGAGCAGCTTCTACTCAGTCAACAAATACGCTTGCACTGGCTGTGGAGGCCGTCGCCCGCACCGTCTCTTATCTCCACACAGCTCTGACCTTTTTATGCGCAGTGCATTCGCCGCTCAGTTTCCGTTGAAGCGATAGACCGCACGCTTCTTCGCCTGCTGGCTGCAGCGGCTGCGCTTGCTGCCAGCGTTTTGACAGTCGTTGTCTGCGGTCATTCAGTGTGATCTATTCATGTTTGCTTGTGCGCGATGATACCACGCTTGTCAATTCAGTTAGAAAGCGAATGTGTCCAAGTTTATGCGGCCGATAAAACTACTCTACTATCCCTACTCCGAATAGCTCTCTACCAATTTGCTATCGCAATTGATGCTTCGCCTTTCGGGCGAAACTGCGACATTTTTTTTTCCTTCCCCCGCACGGCCGGCGCCACCGCGGATGCGTAGGGAGCCTCGATGTCCTCCTCCCCCGCCACTCCGTGCAGGGTGGCGACATTCATTGTTGGGTTAGGAGCCGTCGATTTTAAGCGCGTCCTCCACTGAGGTGCCTACGCCTTCGCTGGCGCGCGTGCCAAAGCAACCTCGCACTGTGGGTTGGTCTCTGCGCTCCGAAAAAAGATGCCTGAATGTGGCGTGCTCCTGTGCACGAATCACTCCAGGAATGGCTGGGGAATGGTTTCATTTCCGAAAGAGCCAAAACGAAGACTTGTCTGGGTGGTCCTAGTCAAGAGAGACAAGTGGCAACCGGTGAACTACTGGCGCGTATACAATGCGAGTACATAAGCGTTGAATTCGGCATGCATTTCCAGGCACGTGTGAAGTTTTCCCAAAAACTCAAATGTACTTTTTATTGTTCGCTGCATGCTGCACCTTGTTTGTAGTATTATTTTTTTTAATTGGAGCTCGCGCACGCGCAGCCAGTGTTTCTTTACCTGAGCCTCCTTGGTTTTTTTTTTTGTTTTTTTTTTCTTTGCTTATCCCGCTTGGGCCCGTTCAGTGCCTGCTGTAGGTAATAAATAAAATCAATAGAATACATCTTAACGGCCCATTCTAGTTAGAGTTGAACCATACTGCGTGGGCGGCCTAGTTTGTGTTCCACTTGTAACTAAATTATGTCCCTGCGTAAAACGTGAGCTCACTAGTATGAGGCGCACCTTTTAGTGTACCCCGAGACTTATTATTTCTGATAGAAATAACACCCCCTTTTCATCTGTACAGCAAATAAGCTGACACGCTGACACATCTGAGTTAAACGATGATCTAGTACCTCACTATTTTTCTGTTTTGTTTTATCCGACATTTTTTAGTCGCAAAAGTTTATTTTTGATTGGTATAGCCAGGGACCCTTTGATGGCCGTCATCTCATCATTAATTTCTTAAAACGCCGGATGACGCGTCGAGTTTCTGAAAGTGTTTATTCCTCATGGATTGAATCAAACTACGCCGCAGGCCATTCTCATATGATTAATGGATCAATCAATTAGTCAATCAATCGATCCATCAAGCTTCCTTCCTTTTTATTCTTCTTTGGATCTCCTTCCTGCTTTGCATTCCATAATTCTCGTTTATTTATGAATAGTGTTAAATCCTAATATTGCATGTCGCCAGAAATCGTACACGTGTGGTTTTGTTAGACATATGGCAACAATGGTCTATTTCTCTACTGAAAGAAAACTACTTGTGCATGTATCCATTGCATGCATGCCACATATTGCAATAGAAAGTTTTCAGCCTTCGGTTGGAGTAGAACTGGGAGATTCACTGTCGCGTGAAAGCTAATATGTCTGCCCTCTTTGATACAAAACGCTGTGGACTTCAGGTTTGGGCTGGGGAGGTGGCCCTGTTCTAAAGGTTTTTTGTGGCTGTAGAACATAGAGAAATAAAGTAGCCGAGGTACTACCTTAATCTCTCCACAGCAACCGATTTATCAAATAACCTAACAGATGTATGAAAATACGAAAATGGTCTACTTTATTCAGGTCCTTGCTTAACGGCATGGACGATGTGATACGAGACGCTTGTGTCGCCACATCTTTTTGCATCGCTCCATTTGCACCGTGCTTTAAACATGAATGGGTTTCGTGTAAATGGTTTCACCTTTGTGATAACTCTGCGAAGCGTGCATCTTTTAGGTATACTCACTTCTTTCGTACATAAAGAAACAGAAGCAAGCAGTGACGTTAACGTTACGCTCATTCGAGCGAACACTCGTGTGAGTGGATATCAAGATGCAAAATCTTTTGGCTCAAAGGCAGGGAGGACATGCGTACTAAGCTGTGAATCGATTCGTCGACCATAGCACAGTAGGGCCTTTCAT
This sequence comes from Dermacentor silvarum, assembly GCF_013339745.2. Classification (NCBI taxonomy): domain Eukaryota; kingdom Metazoa; phylum Arthropoda; class Arachnida; order Ixodida; family Ixodidae; genus Dermacentor; species Dermacentor silvarum. The sequence continues at coordinate 26,501,963 of NC_051157.2, forward strand.
ATAACATGACCAGCACGCGACATGTCGTTAAATATTCAACTTGTCATTACCCGACCCTGCCTGCCTTCATAGCCTGAGATGGCAGAGATGACAGTGATGGTGAAACTAACCATTTAGTCTGCAAACTTTCCTTCAGTCAACGTGTATTTACGCACATCCATCTATTGTCGGAACAGGTATAGGTGTGTGACGGTGAACGTGCCACGTTATGGCGCCGGTGAAACCTATCTACTGCGAGCTCATCGAATACAAAACACCAGCGCGGCGAGTCCTTTTGTACGGGGAACAAAAACCTTCGTTCGGTTCCGGGTAGTTGACGTCAGCCCGGACACCTTCCTGCAGTTCTATTTTCTGAATACGGCGACGCCATGAGCTTTCCAGCTCGTCCTGTTAGACTGTTGCGTTAGACTGTTAGACAGGTTGGGGTTTTGTCTATGTGCGCAAGGTGTTAAAGATATTGTAGCTTTTCGGTGCAAAGCTTTATTAACTTCGGCCATTAGACCCAATCGAATTAATAAATGTACCCAATTCTTCAATTAAAGAAGCATAGCTAGAATCTCATCATCATCATCATCATCATCAGCCTATATTTATGTCCACTGCAGGACGAAGGCCTCTCCCTGCGATCTCCAATTACCCCTGTCTTGCGCTAGCGTATTCCAACTTGCGCCTGCGAATTTCCTAACCTCATCATCCCACCTGACTTTCTGCCGTCCTCGACTGCGCTTCCCTTCTCTTGGTATCCATTCTGTAACCCTAATGGTCCACCGGTTATCCATGCATCCTACGCATTACATGGCCTGCCCAGCTCCATTTCTTCCGCTTAATGTCAACTAGAATATCGTCTACCCCCGTTTGTTCTCTGATCCACACCGCTCTCTTCCCGTCTAGAATCTAACCACGTTTAATTCAGAACTAAGCCAATATGGAAGAGATAAAACGACGACAAAAGCTTGAGACATATTTCGTTCGGCGATATTTTTGTGTTAGAGTGAGAAATGAAATAGCACGGTCTAGTTCAGCATTGTAAGCGCGTTCAAAGAGCTGGAAATTAAAACGCACTCCGGTTATTTGTGGATAGCCCAGCATCCAAAGTCCAGTGTAACGTTTCCCGAGAGGGAAATTAACATCACCGAGCATAAATGTTCTCTCCTCACAGTGGATGAAACCTGGATATTATTATCTATTAAACGCTTTTCTTTACCTTGCTTGTATTGTAGTTACACAAAGTTGAAAATGAAACATTTACCGGATTCGCGGACTTCCAGAGGGTCTATCCGGACTCGTTTTTGGATTTCGGCAAAGACGCGAAACTTCTAGGACAGCTCTAAAAGCCCCCTCTCCCCCTCCATCCGCGTCTCCCTCCTCCCCCCGTCCCCCCTCCTTAACAATCCACCTAATCGGTATTTCGAGCCAAGCTTTAATAAAAACATTTTAATTTTTATTGTCATATGTAAGAATTATAATTACCAATAAATTTAGTGAACGCAGAACGAACGAGCTATCCAGCAACACCGCAACAAAGTTTCATTTTTTTTTCCAAATCACCGATAAGCGGGCTGCGTATTTCAGCTTCCGAGCTGCAGAATTCGCAATGCGAATAACGTGTGGAGAGGTCGATTTTCGCTCTGCCTGGCTTGCTTTCCGCACGCTCTCTCCCATTCCAAAGATGAGCTTCGCCGCGCCTACGTCGCAACGGTAATGATCGACCGCGTCCATCATGGCAACGGCGAATCGGCTGCACCCTGGGAAGCACATAAATAATGCAGGTGCCGTCGACCGCACGACACACTGCCCTATAGTAGTTGCAGGAATTCGTAACAGTAGGATTAGCGCAAGAAGCTCGCCAGCTCAATTTTTCACCAGCTCGTGCACATGACCCCGCAGGTACCTTTCGGCCTAGTGCAGTGTTGAACGCGTCTGCTGCACTGATTGATTCTAATGAATCTCACCAGCGTGCACTGGTAGATGAAACAGCTCCAAGTAGCGCCGAAATGTTGTTCCCTGCCTTCTAACTTGGAAACTTTCAGACTGGCATATGCGAGCGCCTTTGGCTGCGTGGTGCTTCCGGCACGCGTGCACGCTTCTTCCCCCCCCTCCTCTCTCTCTCTCTCTCTCTCTCTCTATATATATATATATATATATATATATATATATATATATATATATATATAATCTTTCTACTCCCCTTTCCCTTCCCTCAGCGTAGGGTGGCCAACCAGAACCTTTTCTGGTGGTCATGCCTGCCTGCTTTCTTTCTTCCTTCCTCTTTAGTACCGATGACGGGCGTTAACCTTCGCATGAAAAATCACACGAAGGCAGATGCTTGAAGTTCTTGGCGGGACATTTCGATTACTTATACAGCGCAGGTATACAGCACAAAGAGTCAGAGTGAATGCTATGCGTCGTCCACACTGTGTCTTTGTCCTACGTCTCACGCTTCAGAAATTACGAAATTTAATAGCAGAGTGTCATGCACAGTACGCATTCTCAGCATCGAACCTCGAGTAATGCCGTCTATGGCATGCGACGCTACTTGGCTGCACATTTACAGAAGCCCACTTGATAAATGACGAAGATTATGACGTAAGTATACTTAGCATGAGCAAAATAAAAATGAGGAGTTTCATGGAGGTCGAAAGGATAAGTCTTTGTGGCAAGGCTGCATTTTCCTTTCTTTTTCTGGCGATTTACTGCTTTCTTTATTTACGGAGTCAGCTTCTACGCGGTTACCATAACACAAACTACTCTTGCGATCATTGATTGGACACGCGATGGCAGATGATCGAACATGCTGCATAAATGAAAACGCGATTGTTTGCGCCGTTGTTACGAAACAGTCAGCTAGGCTTTCGCTTAGACCGCTATCGAGGGGCAAGGCTACAGAGGAAATATTGCGCCTTCTTTTCTAAAAAATAAAGTTATCGATCAGCGCTGTCGATCGCTTCCGAGACTCGAAAGCACGGTTCTAGCATTTAAGAATAAAGAATAAGGAAAAAATAGAATAAGGAAAAAATAGGATTCCGGAGGCGGCAGGTTTTAGACTTCCCATTAAATCCAGAGCAGCGTACGGAGTTTCAGCGCGATGATTCAGCGGCGTCGTTCGTTTTGAACAAGTGTGTGGATATATATTTTTCATGTGCTCGCTAGGTATGAAGCAAGAAATTCCGAACCCGTACGCACGCAAACGCACGCACGCATGCGCACACACGCACAAGAAGAACGATGGAAAACAACCTATATAAAGATCAGCGTGTTTACGCTGTTAACGTGCAAATCATGTGCCGCCCAATGTTGACTGACTTTCCTTGTTTTTGCTCCGCCAGCGGAGCAGAAGCACTAAATCATTGCAGAAAAAGTCCGCGCTTCAATTCTCTTAAGATTTCAAAAAAACATCTGCTGTGTACGCCTTTCAACTATGAAGCCGACGTAATATCTTATTCTCCATTTACAAGTAAATTGGAGGAACAGGAAGCAAGCGCTACCGACCACCCTAGCTGGTCTCCCTGCTAATCAAATATATGTAGAGATGAATAATTGCTTTCGAAAGCGTGTAATGACCTTTCTTCTGTCGAACTATATTTCTGGAGATGCTGTAAGGTCCATTCATTCGAATCAGATGCAGCAAAGATCATATTCGCACCATTGCTCACTATGACAGCAGCTTGTGCGGTCAAAAAGAAAAGACAGCATGGAAAACAAAACAAGCTGCAATAACGTTTGAGTTCTCTCTTCAACCAAACTGGGATAGTTTCTTAGTTTCTATTAAAGCTAACCCCGATAATTGCACAACGCTACAAGTTCTTACATTGTTTTTTGCTGTATGATAATGAAACCGTGTTGACGAGCAAAGTAATAACGCACCCTGGGCGAGATAATGTAACTGAATTTCATTTCCACCTAAAATTGTTTTAAAACTGCATTTTTTTTTCTTATTGTTCAAAGTTCCCACCCTACATTTTGTGCGTGCGTGCGTGCGTGCGTGCGTGCGTGCACGCACGCATAACGGTAAGATATTGAAGAAGCTGCAACTTTATAAACAAACATTTGAAAACTCCCAGGGAATTGGCTTGCATACCAGTGCACGAGAGACTTGGAGTTATTGAATGAGCTAGCCTACTTGCCCAATTAATACGGGCCGAATTTTTCCTAGACTCTGACCGGTCACTCTTGAAAACAGAAGACGTATTCTCAAATCATACCAGGAAAATAGAAGACTGTTCCTATACAGGGTGTTTTAGCAAAAACGTCGTTTTATGCATTGAAGCATGAAAGTAACTGGAACGTCAATGCATTTCGCCGCAAAGTTCGGGAATTAATATCTCGAAACTAGGTGTCATCCTCGGAATTCGTTCCAAGTGGATCCGCCTTGCGAACTCCAAGGCTAGAATTTGTAAATTGCAATATGGGCCATAAGGTAATTAGTTTAAAACTTAATTAGTGATTTTTTAAATTAGTCGATTATGCATTTAAATTTTTTGTGCAAGTAATGTCCACCTTTTTTAGTAGACCAGCTCTTGAACTAGAATTGTGCTATCTGCCACAGGCAACCTTTAAAAATGTTTGGAAGGTTTCGCTGAAGCACCCGGTATATCGCCACGCATTCAACCAAACGGCAAGGCGTCTATTTCACGTAAGCGCAAAGGAGTACTTCATTAACGCCTGTCAGGAACAATGTCATTCGGGAGTCAATAACGAATGTCCCACGATGGTGCAAACACTATAACGGGCCCCCTAAAATGCCACACATTCCACGTAAACGTGGAACCCGGCCGCCGTCACTACCCTCTAAATCAACATGCCGAACAGCTTACTCAGGCTACATCCCCCGGTGGTCAACGGTGCTTGACCGCTTACATCAGATCGCAAATTATGCTAGTGGCCAGCGAGCCACTAGACCGAGAGGCTTGGTCACTTACTAACTTATATTAAATAGCTTTCTCTCTCTCTCTCTCTCTCTTTATCTGCATCTCTTACCCTCTCTGAAAGGCTTGTTAGTAAGATATGCATGTCTTCTTTCACACCTGCACACACGCACGCATACACAAACACATGAGCAGCGGGAAGTTGCAGAGCAGGGTGGAGGGAGACGTCGTTGCTCGAGGATTCTTTTTCTTTGCAAAATATTGCGCCGGGGATGACACACACGCTAAAGAGCATACATGCACAAGCACTCTGGAGCAATATTGAGGTGAAGCTACGATCAGCCACTACATGGACAAGGGCTATATGGCGGACGCGCAAGCATCGCGCAGCTCGAGCCACCGACAATAACAGCGGCACGCTCGGCCACGCCGCTATAGGCCGCAGCCATGAAACCCTGAACGCAAGAAATATAAGTGGACAGCAACAGCTGCCACGTGCGATATCTTCCGGTAAGGTACTTTTCCTTTTCTCCGTAGTCCCGGTCGCGAATGTCTCCCAGCCAATCCATTGCTTCCCTACACTAGAGCACTGTGGGGCCCGATTTCAGTGTTTACCTCCTGCACGGTCCGCAGACAACTTTATAGAAATAACCGCCCATCCCAAGAGATCGCAATGTTTCAAGAGTATGAACACTTGCAAACATTGGTTTTCTGCTTCCTCTGCCGGCGCCTTTGGCGAAGTCTCTGACCATGCTACGTGTAAGGCACGCTGTTAAATTGAAGCTGCAACGGAGAAAATATAAGGGTTGCTTCAAGAGCTTCATATCTTTCGTGAAGGACCATTTCTATAGCTTGAAAAACTATGTTTATCCTAGGAAGTGTCTGGCAAGTGGTTCCCATAGCCGTGCAATATGTTTTCCGTAGCAGATATCAAGCACTTCAATTCTTTCACACGTGCCCACAACTCCTTAAGCTGTTCAAACTAAAAAGTTCTTTTTTCTTTATTTCTTGTTTGGAAGCTTCACCAGTGCAGAAATTTCGAGCCTCTTGCTTCTTTTTTATTTTCGAAAACTGAGAGTATTTTAAGACATCCCTTTGTACCATGTTGGTGTACGTACGCATTGAAAAAAGTCGGGGCGGAAGATTCGAACGTAGAAAAACAAGGCACTTCAGATTCGATGGACAATTTGGGCAGGGAACATGGTATTTAGCTTCTGGGAACTCGTTAAGACTCTGACGCTTTAAAAACGGTTCTGAGAGTTCCGGGGTTTCCTTGAGGGCCGAGCGTAATCCGGATCTAGCGGCGCGGCAGTTCTGTGCTCCGTTCTTTACTCTCCTCACCTTTCATCAAACACGCTCAAATCTCTTGCTCTCATTGCCCAATAAAATCCTTCAACAAGCCCTAGACAAAAGCCTTCTACAAGCCCTAGACGAAACAGCTAAGCTCGAACAAACGTAAAAGCATTGACGTAGGCCCAACTGTCAACAAACAAAGCGAACAGCTTTGTTTGTTGCAGAATTTCCCAAATATATTTTTCTTGTGGCTTGAACGATGACTGTAATTCTCGAAGAAAGAAACGATCAAACGGCACAACAGGATGCTCAAAAAAATGTTCAAAAATGTGGAATAACAGTGTGGCCGTGAATCCAAGAAAACTCTGCACAAAAATCAATTTATGCGTTTTGGGAATGTCACTGGCTACAAAATCCTGGTGATGTGGCAAACCACATACATCCCTTTCCACTGGTTTTGAGATTATCATAATATACACGTACGTGAGCATAGTGCAGGTATATAAAATAAACAATCGCGAGAATAGAACATGTTATCTTGACAGGTAGGAAAGAAATGGTTAGCACTCACTGTTGGCGTCCTGACGTTTGAATATGGTGTGTTAAGGTGGCATCGTTTACATCCTTGGCTAAAGTTATTCACAAAATAAGAAATTGAATTTAATGTACCATAACAGCATGCCTGAAGTGTACCAGTGCCACCTTTGAGAGAGTAATGAAATATGTGTGTGCTAATGCAGGGTTCTAAGTCGATCTTAAGTTGGTTTCGTAAATCGCCTGATACAAAGCGTTGTTCGATCTGAAAGCGGTAAGGATCGTCTTTTCGGTATATAACACAACGGGTATCTAAGCATAAGGAATCAGCTTATGAAGGTCGCCGTATAAGATACTGCGCGGCTCATGGTCACTGCGCGGTTGTCTGGGCCTCGAGGCACTGCGCATTATTCCCCAAATGCAGAGTCATGTGGGATCAACGAGGCGTGGTGATAGGTTTCCAGGGCAACGCAAGCCGCGTCCAAAGCCAAACGGGATATAGTAGAACGGCGACACTTATACCGCCCTCGGATGAGGCATAAAAACTGTGCTACGCTCTGCCCACGGAAACGACGGCGATGGAAACACGATTTGTGCCTAAGGTCCGGGGCGCGCAGCTTCGGGCACGTCTCTCCGGCGTCGTCCCTTGAGGCGGAGGGAGATGCTCCGACGGTGGCCGCCTAAATAGAGTTTATGGACGCCAGCTAGGCGTCCGCGATGTGTGCACCCGAATAAGTAAGGCGTTGCCGTATCTCGGTGTGAGTGACTGCGCGAGCGACAGCGAATCGTCGTGGGAACGCGATTTCACGATTCTGCGTTTTCAAAAGGCATCTACAGAGAACGGCCACCGTGGATTCTCAAGTGGATGGGAGTAAACAAACGGAATGTCGATGTGGTAAAAGAAGCGGAAAGGCGTTTGTTTTGGTTGTGGTGCTGCATTTTAGTGGCAGTTTGCTGCCTCGCGCATGCCTTTTGGGCATTCTCAGATCCAGCTAGAAGGTGGCTAACTCATGGTAAACTCGAACTACAAGCGTCTGTCACTGAACCGCAGTATAGGAATCTCCAGTAAGTTATTCATTGATGCGAGGCTTTTCTGCAACCTAATTCTCTCCTGGGTGACACACGGGAGACTATACATACATACATTTAGAAGAGCTATGAATTGGGCTAGTTGGTGTGCATTCATTTTTTCTTGCGCTATGTATAGTAGGACGCCACAGGGATGACACACGCTCCCGTGTGTCACTTCGTGTCCGCTTCATTTCAGTGTCTGTTTCATCCCTGTGGCATCCTACTATAATTAGCGCAAGAAAAAATGAATACATACATACATACATACATACATACATACATACATACATACATACATACATACATACATACATACATACATACATACATACATACATACATACATACATACATACATACATACATACATACATACATACATACATACATACATACATACATACATACATACATACATACATACATACATACATACATACATACATACATACATACATACATACATACATACATGTATGTATGTATGCACGTGTGTATGTATGTGTGTATGTATACATGCATAACCGAGCGAGAAAGAGTAGGTTCTGCTGTTCTCATAACCGTATACGCCAGAACGCTCAAGACGACAATCTGGCTACTTCATTTTGACCTCAAAACAACGCCCTTGCCACTTAGGGAGATGCCTAGAAATATGCGACGAGGCTCGCGATAGCTGCTTAAAACATATTGACAGCAGAGCACCAAACAGGCTGACTTGATCCACGCTTAACGTATAAATAGTTAAAGCGTCTTGAAAAGAGTCCTTGAGAAGCAGCAGTCTTGAAGACACCTTTTGACTTTCACTTCAGAGGACTATGTAACCCGCATATAAAGAAGAAAAAAGCGAGCTGTCGCATCAAATCCTAATGTAAGCGTCTTTTTTCTTAATATAGGATACAAATATGTTCTGACCACTTTCTCCGCTTCGTTTGACTTCAGTGAACGAGTCATTGCGCAAAGGTCAAAACAGTTCACATCTTTCTCTTTTCGCCACAAAATGTTCCAAGGCATAAAGCTATCTTCCGAAAAGATTGGCTTGAATTTGTTTTTTATCAGAAATCGCTAAGGATAATTAAACTTCAGATGCAGAGTTGCTTGTGCAATGTAAAATTATGTTCAGAAGGCGAGAAGCAAATTGCAAATGAGTTTTTAAAATTAATATTTTCGTCCTTGCATGATTAGCTGAAGGAATGCTTGTATGTTTAGTTTGTCAGACCAAATTACGTCGATAATATCTCAATCAAGCTGAGCAGCGGAGCGACCGGTGCGAAGCTCTCGTTATACACAGTGAGGAGCTAACGTGGTTTAATTTCTAGAAATATTATTTTCCAGCTTTCTCTTTGTCAAGGGCTATAAAATGCGGAAAGGTCAGGGTCTCGCGTAATGCAGTGCTGCGTTATGTGGAATGATCCAGTTTCGTAACAGCGGCCCGATATCCTGAAAGTGGGGAGTCGTTACGGGCACGACCATTTCATCTTCCGCAGCGATGCCTGGCGCCAGAGACAGCGGGAAGACACTGATCAATATCTTGCCTTCTCCGTGATGCGTATTTAGGCGCTATGCCAAGATTGACAGAACGACGAAACTCGCACATATCAAATCTCGTATAAGCAAAACTGAGAACGAAACGTCAATACTTACTGAGGTCTACGCCGCTTCCCAGCATTACTGAGAGGTTGAGTGCCATTATATTTTACTTGTTTTTGGTGCGTTATTAAGGAGCGAACGTGAAAAAAATATTTCTCATTACTGGTATGAAAATAACCTCACAATACAAGCAGCGAGATCCTGAAGAGCTCCGCTCTTAGTCGTGGAATGAGGTTCAGATGAAGTCCCTAAGAAATTGCTTCGCTATTTCAACCAAAGCTTAATACTGACATTTCTAAATCATCGGGTCATGTTTTGCATTTGGCATAATGGACTCGCCTAGAACTTTCAGGTAGTAGGTGAATATAAGCCTCGATTTGGCGACATTCTTTCTGGGTATATTTTTGCCTTTAAATGTCCGGTAAACTAGGCACTGATACCCCAGGATACAAATGACAAAAGTTCAGACGTCGTGCAGCCGCGAGGTACCAAGGACTGACCAGCTATATGTTTAACATGTACTTGGAATGTGACGTTGCCACGCTTTTGACTAATGTGCCTATCACACTATTTTTTTTTCTTCTCGTGCCTGATACCACACCTATCGGCTACGGTTATCGAGTGCGATTGTCGGAAGCAACCTTCTTTCGGCTAACCAATTTCACTTGTGGTTTAAATCCGCGAGAGACCTGGTAAACACAAATAAATTTCAAACTGGATGCGGGTAGAACAATTACAAATAATTGTATATAACATATGCAGATCCAACGAATACATTGGAGTCCATGTGAAGCGAAGCGTTCGTGAACCGTTTAGGTGAATGCTATACAACTGTTCATATTCTGCACAGCGTTCTGTAGCATACGCGCCCGCCCGGAAAGACGCGGAGGTCCCCACCATGCGACCTACGCGTTCGCGGATTACGCTGTCTCAGTTATCGGACAAGTTTGCTTTTGCACTATCGCCGGGATCGGCCCACTTTATTTGGCGAGAGACCGAGCGACCGAGCAGATGCGCCAAACGCCGGGAAAGGCGGCATAGAAAATATAGCTTTAATAAAGTAACTATGCGCTTGAAGACGATATTTACTTCCTGCATGTGAGGATATTTAGGTGCCGTCTGTTGTTTCATTGCATAATTCCGTCGAGAACAAGGTCGAGCTGGCCGCCGCCGCCACAAGTGCAGGGGTGGCATAAGCCGATTGGTTGTATGAGTGTTGTCGCCCCGTGTGTGAGGTAATCGGCAAGACAGCAGCAGTGGAAACCATGGTCAACAAAGTACGGGAGGGTTTGATACGAAAGCTTAGCTTTAAAATCTAAACTTGTCAGCTAGACAGACGCGGAAGCACTAGAGAGAATAGTTAAACAATCTGAAAAGAAAATACTTTGCGGACCTTATACTCTGGGTGAGACAAGAAACTCGACTTTTGGCCGCTGCCTATATTACACGACACACATAATCGCTCACGGCTTCATTCCCTAAGGAACGTTGAAACTTGAAAAATATAAAAGTATAAGAAAACCGCGATGATATTAAATATTTAAGAAAGTTACAAGCAGCGTGAAACGACGCAAAGAGTAGAGAAAACAGGCTGGACAGGCGATACTACGGAGCACTTCGAAGTTTTTTCGCTTTTTCTATGTACATACGAGTAGTAGACATCTGTAAAATGTTCACGAACACTTATTTGAAAAGCAGTAAAAATGAGCCCCCCCCCCCCTCCCACACACACACACACACACACCACGCACACACACACACACACACACACGCATATTCACATACACAAAAGCAAGTTTAGACGAGCTGCTTTCGGTATCTTTTTGTTCATATAAGGACCTTCCAGAAAGTTCAGAAAAGAGAGAAGACTGAACGAAGAGTGACATTTGAGCAACCTTGTGTCTTTTATATAGCATTCTAGGTAACAATGGACGATGCTAAAACATTTTCCTCATCGTTAAGGAAATAGCGATTGTAATTAAAGATAAATGTTAATGAAGAATACAGCGGTCGTTGTCTATTAAGAATATAACTACCATCTACCCCACAAGTGAAAGAAGGTACACGCAAGAAAACGTCGTTATTCATTTGTTTTTAAATTAGCGTACACTGATCATTCTCATATCGTCGTCATTAATTTTGTCACTGACATGTAACATCTGATTGACGAGGTCTCAAACGACTTGGTCTTTTCGTAGAGTGTGTAACTAGCACTCACGAGGAAAGGGCAGCAGCTGCAGCCGTTAGCGCAGGCGAAATGCAATTTAATAACTTACAATAAACCAATAAAGACTAAGCGTTATGAGGCGTTACGGCAGTTACGACGTCACGGCGTTTTGAGGCGCCGCTGTGAGACGTGACGATTGTTTGAGTGTGCAGCTAAAATATGCCAACACCATCCGGCAGGATGGTCACGAAATTTTCACATTTTGAACGATACGTTAGAAGTGAACGATACGATATGTTAGAAGCATGCGATACGTTCTCCGGTGCCCGGTGTATACCGGTGCCCCATCAGGCCAGAAGCTGGACACATGTGCCTCAAGATGAGCGGTGAAATTGCTGACGCGAAATCGCACCTTGTGCTACTAAGAGCTGTTTCCACCTCTCGCTAGGCTGTATTGCTGTCACGCGGAGTTGCAGCGCTGGTTGTCCATATACACCGACAATCTTCACCGAGCACTGGCCGATTAACATTGGTAGCGCTGGTATCACGCACACGCGCTTACCACGAGATTCGAAGAAAAAACCCCGTTAATCCTTTCTCGCATTGCCTTATAAGGCCTTGTTCGGGCTTGCTCAAAGATGCGCGGAACATCACGTGACCAGTCTGCCACCGCCGTCGAATCGGTGGCGCACTGCCGCTTGTGAAGCTGGTACTATAGTAGCTGGTACTATATGGGGGTCGTGCCGCACGTCCACAGTAAATTACATTATATGGCCAATGCCTTGCCTCCAAGCGTTATTCGTTCGCTGCCGTACGGGTACGTATAAGGACAATAAAATTTTTCCGAAAACGCATTCGGCCGTAGAATTAGCATGCCCCCACTGTCTTTTAATTGCAGGGCATATATACACTGCGCCAAACAAACATATAAAAATTGGTGCACATAATTCGAAGTTCATTTCACACTTTACATTGTGGGTGTAATCTTATGCCTTTGTCATGTTGATTTGTAGCGACTTTTTTAATTTTTGGTTTGTTTTTGTGTTCTCTGAAATTGACGATTCGAAACAAACCTGCCCGCTCACTATAGTATCTTCAACTGGCATTTACAAAAAAAAAAAAAAAAAAAAAGCAAGTGTGGCGGCGGCTGCATGGACAAAATGTCGGACTTGTTATTTACATTATGGAAACATTTGATGTCATTCGTGTTTTCCCTGCAAAAGTACTTCTATCTAAACCGAATACATGGAAGTTCACAGGTTTGAGGGTTCGAATGCGGTTCCGTAATTAGTGATATATTTTCTCTCTTTCGTTATTTATTTTATGTTTATTAGCGTTATTGCCTCACATTTCCTGATGTCTACTATAGTGGATATCAGGCAATGTGAGGCAATAACGCTAATTCCGTGAAAATAATGCCGTGAAAATTCTGGTGCCGAACTTATAAGTTCGGCAGTAGAATTTTCACGGCATTCCGATCAATGCACATTATGTGCGCTCTGATCCAGAGTCCATGTGTCGGTATTTTTTTTTTCGTAATGTTAAGTGATCGCCGGTGACGGACTTCCTTTATATTGATCGGAAAAACTATTGGATATCCAGCAAACCTGCGGTATTTTTAGATAACATGGTGAAGTCCAGCGGACGACATTCCAATCACTTAAAATAAAATGAAAATGTTAAAATGTGTCGTTACTCGTTGAAACTGCAGTAACTTAATTTTGCAGAGCGGAATTTTGATATAACGAAGGACGTGCTCGTGAAATGTGATGGATGTCATAGAGGAGCAATTATTGAGAAGCTTTTTCTGATTGGACATTATCTTTACCTCTTGAGTAAACACTTCCAATGGAAAGAGAATGCACGATATACAAATAACCTAAACGCGAACAAAAGCAACGATCGGTAAGTATCTCCAACACCACAGGCACAAAACCAACCTCCCTCTCTTGCATCGATCAATCTCAACTACTAATGGCACACCAACACTGGATCTCCCAAGCACGCTGAGCCGGACCGATAACAAAACGAAACACGAGCACAGCACCACTGCAATGAAGCACATTCGGTATCTAGCCGAAGTACAACGCGAAAAGTGCGACTCATAAAAAAAAAAGCATCTCCCTTTTCCGACCTTCATCTGTGTGAGAAAATTTCAAATAATCCTCTAAGGAGGAGCGATAGAGCTTACATAACGCTGAATCGTCAACACTGTGCGCACAGACAACGCCTGAAGGAACCACCACTAATGCGTGAATTTTCCGACCGTTTCCTTCCGACCGTATATACAGTGATTGGCGGATGCAGCACATGACGCGCGCGTGCTTTCAAAGCGCAGTCAGAGCGGACTGTTCCATAACTCACGAGTGTGTAAACACCGCAGGCGCAGCTCCCCTTCCGCAGGGACAGCCAGCAGCAGCAGGACCGGAGCAGCGCCATGCTGATTGAACGGGACAGCGCCGCCGTGCAAGGTGCATGACGCGCGCGCCCGAGGCCCACGCCGAGAAACACACGCCCGCGCGCGAGCGTTAGCCTGACCGACTGATTCCTCGGAGTTCGCGCGCCGCTCTGCTCCTCTCCGCATCCCGAGCTGACGCCTCGTGTGGCGCGCCATCACGCCGGCAGCGTCGCGCTGGTCGCCGTTTCGCTGGGGGGCTGCGTGCTTTTCGGAGTTTGTGCCACACGGCCTTGATTGCTATACAGAATGCCTAATGCTGCGCAAAAATAAAAATAAATAAATAAACTTAAGTGAGTAAGAAAGAAAGAAGGAAACGAGCACAAGGGAAGAGACTAACGGGACGTGCGAGAGCTGTTGAAGTAGGTCCTCTTTATTCAGAAGTGCAGGCCAGTTGATGTAGCATTGTCAAAGATATTGACAATGCTTTCATCGCCTGGCTACGACTGCATTGCCAGTAAATTCCTTAAAAGTGCTAGCCTCTTTAGTTCCATGATGCTAACAAAAGTTTTCCAACAATGACTGAACTCATGCGAGCTTCCAAAGGAATGGAAAGTTGGCAAGGTGGTTCCAATCAGTCCGGACCCCAGCAGCTCACCTCTTAATTATCAACCCATATCCCTTACAAGTAGTTGTAAATTCTTATAACATGTAGTTTTCTCCGAATCTAGCTAGCTTTCTAGAGTGTAACTTATTTTTTTACTAACACACAGCATGGTTTTAGAAAATCATATTCCTGCGAAACTCTAGTATCTTTCATTCATCAGCTGCGTAGCATCCTGGATCGCTCATGCTGCGCTGACTGTCTTCTTGGATTTTAGTAAAGTATTTGATAAAGTATTCCATAAATTGCTACTTTTTGAACTCAGCTTATTAAATATCGACCCTAACCTTCTGAAATGGATAGAATGGTCTGTGCTGGGACCACTATTATTTCTTATCTATATTAATGATCTGACTGCTGTAATATCCTCTAACATACACCGGTTCGTAGATTAGTGTGTTATCTTCCGGGAGATTACCAACGCTGATATGATACCATAACACTTCAAGCTGATCTGGATAATGTAGTTGACTGGGCGAGAAGTGGCTAACGGAGTTAAATATTAATGCAAAATAATGCGCGGATCCAGATCTAATTCTAATCCTAGCACCTACCAACTTAACAACGTTCCCTTAGACTTCGTCATGTTTAGTACGGCATTAACAATGCTAATCGCATGCTCGGGTACTTACGGCGTAACTTTTCCAAAGCACCGTCTACTTCAAACGTACTCTCAAGCTACTCTCATACGCTCGAAACTTGAATATGCATCTGCAATATGGGATCCCAGTCGCGTTAATCTTATTACTTCACTTGAACTAATACAAAATAACTATACTTGTTTCATTCTTTCTAATTATAACCGTACAGCGAGTATAACCTCGATGAAAACTAACCTAATACTTATTCCACTAACTAACCGCCGCAAAGTCACCTGTCTTTCGCTATTTCATAAAATTTTCCATCACACCACACTTCACGACGACTTCATACTGCGGCCTCAGTACATTGCAAACCGAGAAATTGATCGCATTAAGGTAGGAATAGATTAATGTTACACGAAGTCTTTCTTTCAATCTTTCATCCCCCGTACATCTCATGAATGGAACCACCTTCCCTCAAGTATCGTAGCCATCACCGATAACAAACTTTTTCGCGAAACGTTAGATAACATCGTATAATCAGGAGAATCATATTAACCAGAACTCCCTGCACTTGTTCGTTTGTTTGCTTTACTCTACTACTTTGTAACCACTCCCGTCTTTAAAATACCCTCAGGGCCAAATGGCATGAAATAAATGAATAAATAAATTATAGAACGCTATACCTTCAAAGTATGGCATTCTTGAAGCTATATGGCATTCTATAACCTCTTCAGGCCTTGTGTCCCTCCCCGTGGACAACATCTTTCATCAGTTTCAAGATTAAACCAGGAATGATAAGCTAAAATAACCTGTGTAACAAAGATAGATGCAGGCGACACGGCCTTTCGTGCGTCAGAAGAAGGCGCGTTTGATCTACATATATGGTGATCACGGCCGCTGGATAAAAAAATTTGCCGCGTATCTGCGTGCTTCGCTGCAAATGTCGTCGAAAGACGATAGTCTTCTGCCGGCCGGACTACATGAGTGCTGGTCTGAACCGCGGCCACCCGTGATGCTGTTCTCGTACCATTTCCGTCCTGGCATGAAGGTTTGTTTGAACAGATTTCATTTTACCGCATTATTTCATCAAGCGGCCATTATGTTTTGCCCTGCCTCAGACAGCGCTTCCTTTATGTTGAATCGGCCGCATCTGGCTGGCATGGATAAAATTGAGGAGGCGCTGCGTGAGACATGGACGCCATCTGGCAATACATCGGGAAACATGAGCTTGTGCAGAGGGTTTCCTTCCTCCATGGCAGAGGGCGCTCGTCGGCGCGCAGTCGGGGAACGTCGTTCGTCGGCGCGCATAGCATGGCATTTTCAGCGCAGCTTAAGAAAGTAGGGTCTTTAGAGTTACGTATCTATGTATTTTCTATTAAAGTGTAACAAAGATAGATGCAGGCGGACACCATATGTCAAGTGTGCAATAACTTTGTTGCCACAGGTCAACAAAATTTACACTCTGTATAAGTCGTACTGCTGCGTCGTCACCTACGACGAAAAAGGAATGTGTTGTACATTTCAACTAGCAGAAGATGTCGTGGCAATCAAGGATGAAAAGTCAAGGCGAGGAACCGCCATATGATGTTAAACCGTTTAGGAAAACAAAAGACGGTTTTATCAGCCCGAACTGGAGAAATGGCCTGCCTCTCCACATATATGGAGGTGCTGAAGTGAGCTCAATTGGCCCGTGCAATCAGATCAAGCAAGTACTTTTTCGGAATCGTGACAGACCGGTTGACAATAAGCACTGACTTCAAAATGTGTTGTGTCACTAAGGTTTTGTTGGATCGGAGGAGGATAATATAAGGTAGGAGGAACATTGAAGCTATATACGGCTCGACTTAACTGCGTTGCTCAATCGACTGTTTGCCAGGTGTTATTGCGCTGAAAAAACTTCATGCTCTTGGTTTATTAGCAGCTTGCGTGAATTTTCTGCCATTCACCCGTCGACTGAAGCGTGTATCTGAAAATAACCTTATATCGCTGTAATAATGGCTTTCATATGTGACAGCAATAAAAAGAATTCAAAAAGGTTTGATGTACGCATGCGTGACTGTTTGCGAAATCGATGGTTTCCCAGTGGCTGAAATAGCACCTGCCTTGTTTATTTTGTTCATTGCCTCCCTGTATTTAGCGCTATTTTATCCCTGACAGCCTTTTTATACCTTCTGTTATCCTGCTCCGTGTTATTTCTCTCTCTCAGCTCTTTTGCAGTCCCGAACCAACCCATGTTTACTGACAGTCATCGCTGGCGTCTAAAACCATTGTTCACTATATACTCTAATATCCATTGATTATACAGGATCGTTACACTAAGCGAAACATTAACCAAGTAGAAATTAAAAAAAGATTAAATTGATAAAAGCCCTGAGGTTTATTACTACTACGGTCGGACGTCAATCGGTGAGCACGAAGTGGCTTGCTACCTGTTGAGGAAAGAAAGCGCATTTGTCTCCTAAAGTTCTATTTTTAGCTAATAAACAGTCATTTCGGTATTGATGGATCTGACACCATACTTCCTTATTTCTCGGTTTATCCCACTCAGAAACGACACGGTAAGACAATTAACCACCTGAATCAATTTTAAGTACCAGTTTTTCTTATTATAAAGCTATTATTGATTGGAATAATCTTACTAATAACGTTGTAGTGGAAGATACACTCTCATTGTTTGAAATTCACCTGACTTGATCTTATATATTGTTTTGTATTGATGAAAAAATTGGTACCTGCCTTTTGTACTCTTCTAAATTTTTATATATCCACCCTGCTATGATCTTGTACAAGACCGCAAAATAAATAAATAAATAAATAAATAAATAAATAAATAAATAAATAAATAAATAAATAAATAAATAAATAAATAAATAAATAAATAAATAAATAAATAAATAAATAAATAAATAAATAAATAAATAAATAAATAAATTGTTAACACTCTGAACCTGCGCTCAGTCAGACGCAGACTCCCACGGAGGCAGATGCAGAGTAAGGCTCGCGCTGTTTCAATGTGGCATTTCGAACAACGTATGAACATAAAATAAAAGAGCTGGTTGCGGCAACAGCTGCTCGTGGCAGTTATGTTTCTGTTCCCACGGCATGAACACCGCGAAAGTTTAGCGTTTCGAGCAGGAGTAAAATCGCCGCAGTTTATAACACATTCCCAAATCGATCAGAACCCCTCCTCCCCAGGGCGAGAAGAATAACCGTCACAAGGGAGCGGCCGCCACGAAGTTGATGCTGCTTAAAAATAAATCAAGTTGAAGAAAGCAAGCTTCGTCACTGCGTTTGCAGCAGCCACTTCGATCATTGAGCTAAGTTAATCCGTCAGACGTCTACGTTAGAAACGGAAGCTTCCCACTAGCAACACATTCGTATGCACGCACAAAAGCACGCACGCACACACGCCCAAACAAACAGCCATTCACGCACCCTGCCAATTAAGGGAAAGTCTCGAAACAGACAATAACACAGCAGTCGCTCCAGCTGCCACACTTGTGTTTATTAACTTACGTTCATAGTTTACTTTCATGCGGCATAATACACACCACAACGATTCGCTGCGTACCGCCGGGCACCCGTATAACAACACTTTTGCTGCCCTCGTGTTAAAGCACTCAAGTGTGCAACGTGAAGTCAAATCTGATGGTTCGTCAGGCCGTCCACGAGATTATTCCGTTGTTTCAGGCCAATATCTTTCAAGCTCTGGGGCGCGGTTTCTAAGGGGTGATAAATTGATAAATAGCTCATGACGGTGAGCTGGATCGTTCAAGAGATGCACCGTTCATTAACTTTTGCGACGTCCCCTCTCCGTGAAACTGCGTGGGTTCTGCTTACAATATAGTTACTGAGAAAGATGACGGCACCTTCTGACAAAAAGGAGGCTTAAGCTTCGTTTTTAAGAGTGGAACGCGATAGCATTCAAAGATCCCTGACTGCTTCTCACGCTTCCCGACAACTGCAGCTTAAGCAACCGTAATGGTTACCGGGAAACATTTGCGGCGAACGCTATGCATGAAGGCGAGCTTTCTGGTAGAAACGTGGCCTCTTGCATGGGGCGATCCCGGAGATATTGCGCAGCCGCGCCAAAAAAAAAAAGACATAATTTTCAGGTTTCCGTTTTTGTTTCGTACTTTTAATTTCGTCTGAGAAGATTTAACATAAAAGGCATGCGCTATGGGTGTTTTGTTTCATGACATTAGTTTGTGGATTGTCATTCTCAAAATTCCGAGGAATAGCTGTGCCAAGAATCCAAGACAAGTTATGAGCAATGTTAATGATAGAATAGTGTGGCATACCTAAATATATTTTGAGTGCCTGCGTGGTTGGGGATGTACGCAGAGTCGATCCTGATGCGGAATAAAAGCGTCGCTTCTTCACGGGTAAATCCATGAGTCACACAGGCTTCGTGGGGATTCTTGTGGTTCTCCCTAAAGTGAGGGCGGATTGCACCCTTCCTGCTTCAACATCACCACCACCGCGTGGTTGGGGATGATTTTCTCGGCCGTGGGCGCCGACACCGACGCCGACACCGACGCCGGATTTTATGCGAAACTGGGCCATTAACGTTATCGCTTTAAGAGAAAGAGATTCAAGAGCGGCGAAGACCCGTGGTGAGACGCTTCTATAAATAAGTATCGGCTCGAGACACGACACTTACACACGACCTTGAAAACATAAAATAATGGTAAACGCTTGATCATCCTAACGAATACGGCTATTCTTATTTCAGAATTACATCAATGTGTCCACACACTCATGCCCGTATATGCAACATAATCTTTGCTCAGTGGTTGCAGTGTAGGAGTAGTTTACTACATATAAAACAATGCACTACAAGGGGAGGCAGGAGCCAGCGGCACTGGCTAACACCTTCGAGTCTAGGTTACACACAAATCTACGCAGGTTTCCATGAGAGGCGTAGGAAGCGACAGCCACGATTGCATTTCAATCGGTGTAATTTGCATGGATGATGTGAGCTCTGCTCCCACCGGCAGAATGTTCGTGTTTCCTTTTATTTTCATTTCCTTGCGAATTAATAATTCCGTTTGTTATCCCTCAGTTAAGTATGTCGAGAAGCTATATTAGGCTATCCAGTGCAACGTCGTCGACGACAGCCGCGCTGTTCTTGCTATCCTATCTGCACTTAGGTTATAGCACTGACTCAAGGCGCACAAAATAGACTATTTTCAGCGATTAAAGGTCAGTACATAGCTATATTTGCACCCTTTATGATATAGCGCCAAATCTATAACCTCTTTATAAATTTATAAAACAATCAAGTACTCCCGGAAATTACTCAGGTCAGGCAAGAGCGACAAGTATATCAATCCCTCTGACATGATGGTCGGAGCCCCCATAACTGGACCTAAAATACATTAAATATTAAGAAACACGTCTGCCCATAATAGCAGAACACTTTTCTAAGGTAATCCTAGAACTTCTGATTTTTATTACATTGGTCCTCATTGCTATTCTACGTATATAGCGACAGAGTTCAACAAATGCGTAAGAACATTTATGCACCGTTTGCTACTGAGCACCGCCTACACGAAAACCTTCACTGAACGCAGATGGTTGTATGCATTCGTTTTCATCCAGCCGCCATGGCTCTAGCAATGGTCGCTCTTCAATAAACTACTTTATTAGAGTGAAGCTCCTAGGCGCCGGTTCCTGCGGCACGCGTCGGCGTCGGCGTCGTACCTCGTAACCGAGCGAATGAGTACAGCGAAAGATGAGAGCGACCGCGGAGCGCCGTGGGTGATGAAAAAGGCGGCGAGAGCGAAGAGAGCGCGTGAGGCGGAAAGCGGAGTAGGTTATGGCGAAAGCGTGAGAAGAAAGGCGTAGTGCCGCGCAGGTGGGGTTTTGCGGCGACGATGACTACGAGATGCCGCCAGAGTAGTCCGCGTCGTCTGTATGGAAATAAAGCGCTGAATGAGCGGAGGTCTGTCTGCGGCGGCTGCTGTGAATTGCGGCCACGCGTCACCCACGCGCTTCCTCTCGCGATCTCCCGATTAGCGAGGCCGTCGCGCCCCACTTCGCTCCGTTTGCAACGTGGAGCACGAGGCAGATTGTCCGCGCCAGCCAATATATCGCGAAATGAAAACACGTATACAGCTGCGCTCAAATTTCGCATTAGGGAGTATCGTAATCGTCTGTTACTTTTTCAAGCGACATTTCCGGTGCGCAAAAACACCTTTATTTTTTACAGCTATAAGTGAAATGGAGTACTGGAGGCGTACTGGTTCCAACATCTCCAGCTAAATCCTAGTTAGTACACTATCCTACCTAGCAGCGCAGAGGAAGACGTACAGTGATCTGCGTATTATTCTTTAAAATTAAGAAGAAACAAACGATGTTAGGATTAGCGCTCATATTTTTTTCTCTCAAATTTCGCATCAAGTTCGCCTTATTTGGGGCTGCAATACCAATAGCAATATAGTATGGTCTGAATCGTTCACTAGGAACTATTATTTGTCTGATTTGTAAAAAAAAAGGAGTTTCGGCCGTAAGAAGGAAGCAGTAACCCGATAGCTGGCGAAATATAATGCGCTGTAAGAGGTAGACTCTTTCGCGCGGTGTTTGTCGAAGTGAACATTCGTGGGTGCGAACAAGCAATCACCTTTCAAGAAGTAAAGGAAGTGTTAGTCGTATTTGTGGAAGCTGCTCCTACCAGTGATGATGATGATGGCGCTCGCAAGTGTAGCGCGAAGTCACCTTTCTGCCAAATGCTCTCGTTTCAACAGTAGCCATGGTCCCCACTCTTTTCTGGGTGCTTTATTTTGTAATAAAACACATTCCTATACGCGGCGGCTATTGGTCGCTGCGGTCGGCTACACCGCGGCCGCCGCGAGGTGCCTCCACGAGAGTCCACTGGCTAAGCGCACTGCGGCTCGCCGAGGACAACCGCGTTTGGCTTACGTTTAGCGCGTCATAGGCACCAAAATCGGAAGTCGTGGCGTCTACGTTAACATCCAAAATGAAATTTGAACTACGCGCAACGGTGACATTTCGAAGCCGGAGCGTTGTGGCACAGCCGCTGGATAAAAATCATATCATAAAATATAACCAGAACAAATAATCATTAGACGAGCTGTCACAAAAGAAAGAAAAATGTATCTTTTTGTTCTTTTTGTGACAGTTTGCGTTACGAGTATTTGTTGTGTTTATGACATTAAATGATGCAATTGTTCTCGCTTTGTGGTATTTTGGGACTTCATACACATTTAGTTTTACTTCGTGTCAAAGAAAGAAAGAGAGATAGAGAGAGAGATAGAAATATCTCCATTGAAATGCAAAGAATTCTGTCGGCGTTTATGTAGGTGCCTGCATGCTATACTCTGCATAGAGAAGGGGATCAGGAACAGAAAGGCCCTAGGCGGAAGAGGGCGGGAAAAAAACAAGAAAGATACAAAGGTGATGATGTTGATGTAGACAGGTTAGAACTTATCAGTTCGGTCAATTCCTAAAGAAATATGAAACGAAAGTTTAAAGTTGACGTTGTTTTGAAGGAGAAGGCATACGATCTAGCACGCTTCCTAGACCTTGTGGTTCTTAAAAAGCAGAGCCCATTGTACTGAAGTAACAAATTATCTCGTCTCTGTAAACCTTGACATTCCAACAAAATGTGTTCCACTGTTTCTATCGCACCAGAGCTATCAGAATATCGGTTTTGGGCAGTCCAAGGCGGCACAGGTAGTAGCTACTGGTGAATGCGGCGTTCGGACGAAGTCGATGATACATCGTATCAAGGTGACAGGGTCGATGACGTGGGAGAATTCATTTCAATACAAGGTCAATTAATTGGATAAAGTGTTGTTGAAGCGATAGACTCCACGGGCGATTCCTTTCCGCGTGGCCGTATTTCTTTGCCATTGCTGGTGCGTCGGATTTTATGCTTTGGTGATTACGTATAAAAGTGAGGGAAATATGGCGCACTTGAAACGAAATTATGTAAGTTGCAAATACAGCAAGTTAGTTGTGTGGCCTTCGCTCCGTGGGTACTTTTACGCATGTTTCTGGTTTAAACTAAATAATCTAACTGGCCTCAGATGAATTGCGAATGGCCAGTGAGCCCGTAGAGGTGTCCTGGCGGGTTTGGGAGCCAGTTCTGTGCACACGCCATGTCCGCTCTGGAGTACGCGCTGAATCTGCAAGAGCATGGGGCTAAGAAAAAAAAAATCCGCTTTACACTGCGCCTAATGGCACAGACACCAATTCCCCTGAACACCCATTATATGCACTGTCCACAGAGGTAAACGGCACACCAAACACAAGCCTGAAATATACGCGGAGTGATATCCTTGCCTCCTGCGTATTTTCTGGCGATTGTGTTCTTGCGTAGTTCCTGTAGTGCTTGAGTCGGACGCGGCCGCTGTCCGGGTAAGCGGAGAGCATGCCACCCAATGTCAAGGACCGCTGCTCTGCCCCATTCAATTCGCACGTGTCGGCCGAGAGTCTCGCAAGGGGGAGGAAGTACTTCATTTGGCCGGCTGAATAGCGACGATGTGCGTAGTTCCATGATGACGGGCCGAGCGTCGAGCTTTAATAGCGCTCGTTTGCTCTGGTCCCGCCTATTGAAATGCACACTATGGAGGTATACGAACAGCTTTCAGTGATCGTTGAAAATACCAGGCCACTCAATCATAGCGTCGTCTCTTGAAACACACCTTGTTGGACAGGTTTATACTTTATTTTCAGAAATATCAAACTGTACTTTAAATGTGATATTGAAGTAAGCATGGCGGTAAACTAGAAGCTTGATTGAGTGAGAAGCTTGACTGAGAAGCCGCTTAGATTAACGCGTCTCTTGAAGAGCTTTACCTTTACGCCACAAGCGCGTAGAAGCAATAGCTTAGCCAATTAGTTGACTGTGCACATCATCACTTACTTCCATATTTGCCGCCAAGCGTTTAACGCTAATCTGCTGTCATATTAAACTCATCTTCACAATTGAACTCATATGCAACCAATCAGTGTGTCGTTAAGTGTTTCACTTATGTACTTAAACGTTTGACTAGTTACCTACATTACCTGTACTTAATTTACGTAATACCCGACCATCCTTTGTCCAAATAGAGAAACAATCGTAAAATCCAAAGCCTATGTTAATTAGAATTACATTCTTGTTATCGGCGTCCTTTTCACCTTCTGTATATGGTCGTCGCGAAGCGACCTTGACGTTTGTGCCGTCCTTGGGCTCCAACGCGTGCGCGTGTGTGTGTGTCTGTGCGTAATATATTGCCGAGCGTTTCCACAGAGACGTTCTTCGCTCTCGTCATACAACCACCGGTCCCGTTTCTCGGCCACCCGTGAATAGGACATTACGTCGAGAGCGTCCTTTGTGCTCTGAGTACAAGAAATGCTGTGGCTGCCCGCGCATCCAGTATGCGCCTCGAGGGTGTGCTTGTTGGCCTGGCGCCAGAATTTTGCGCTTGCTTGCGGTCCCTCCTTACCGCGCAGTATTCATGTTCTCTGTCCTCTCTCCTCTCGCGTTGCACTACCGCCATGTTTGTCTCTGAATTTCTTTATTTCTCTTCTGTGGCAATAAATTATCAGTGTGCGGTTTCAACGGGCATCATGCGTGAGCGAATAAACAGAAAGTATATAGTGCGCATTACAGGGATAGTTTGTTTACAAGGAATTACTCTACTGCTGCATGCGCAATGTTCACCTACAACCTACGAGGATAATTTTGTGATCAGTTGTGTTGTCTCTGCACATCGGTATGCAAGAACTATTGAAAGCACTGTCGCTGAAATGTCTATAATAAAGTAATTACCAATAGTATACACACCGGATGGTCTTGGAAAATGGTTGATCATTGCGATTGTGGAAGCACATCGGGGAAGGCCGAGACTAACTCGAAGTGCTTGGGACATGTACACTTTGGAGGCTGCCGAGGTTGGTCTCGCACATGTTCGACAATACTAGGAGGCTGCAGCTTAGAGAGAGAGAGAGAAAAAAAAATGAAAGAGGGAAGGCAATAATGTTAATCTGAAAAGTGTCTGGTTGGTTATACCCTACGCTGGGTAAGGTAAAAGGAAAATATAAAGAAGGGAACTTCAAAAAAAAAAAGTCCTCTGTACATAGAAGATGAACTTTAAAAGCTACCCAATGCATATAAATTTTCTCTTCGTGTGAGCAAAGTGAGGACTCCCGGACAAGTCGCGATCTGCGATGACGCCAAAAAATTAATTAGCCTTTTTATAGGCGATTAGATGGCCGTAAATAGACATGTTGCAGGGCGTCATAGGCTTGCGCGTGAACGTGACTAATGCGTATTTGTAGCTGTGACGTAGCTTTGTACCTACAGAAAAAAAAAACGTGGGTAGATTGCACTAGTGGTGCAAGGCTGGAGTAAACAGCGGAGCCTAGCACCACTAGTGCAATCTGCCCACGAGTGCCATAGGCTGATAT
Source organism: Dermacentor silvarum (assembly GCF_013339745.2). Classification (NCBI taxonomy): domain Eukaryota; kingdom Metazoa; phylum Arthropoda; class Arachnida; order Ixodida; family Ixodidae; genus Dermacentor; species Dermacentor silvarum. Next base: position 26,527,545 of record NC_051157.2, read on the forward strand.
CATGATAGGTCAAGTGGAGGCTTCCCAGGCTTTAATAAAGGAACCAGGCGGCTACATTCCCATTAATGGGGAACGTTGCATTTACGCCATGACTCGAAACAAATATTTAGTATCAACAGCTTTTGTAATCCCGTACTCGCAGAAATCTCGGACTGTCGTCGTTTAGACCACAAAGTTCGTTGTTAGAGTGCAAAGGCGACAACGCTTCTTCCTCTGGAGTCTATTTCGGTGCTCCACCAAATTTAATTACCCGTATTAAAGTCCCCCACTGATGATCCGTGGACCTAAGAGCCGCAGGCACGATATCTAAATTTTTTGAGTAAACGGGTCTGGATGACTATAGGTGAGCGCCGACAGGAGTAAACGTGAAGTTGTTACTTTTCCCGGTCAAACAGTCCTACTAGTTGTCGTGATATTGCACTGGTTGGAGCACGTATACATCGAATGTAGAGGACGATTTTGCTGCAGTCGTTACAGGTGGATGATGCAAATCACTCATAACCTGATAATCGGACACCCACTCGCAAGTTCGGCACGCATATAACAAGGACGGAAAAATAATTGTTGAAGGCGTATTGTAGAATATCTGCAATTTGGGACTTCAGAACGCGTGCTTTCCACTGAAAATGGAAGCCTCTTTGACTTCTCTTTGAAAAGTTGACTATGAACTCGCCATTTAGCTTGCTACTGGAGGCTTGCAAGTACTGGATTGAGAGCGTCCAGTACTTGTAGTTCACTGCAAGCTGCCGGCGTCTGCATGTTCGTCAAAAACACGCGAATTACATTAACAAGGGACTTCACTGTTGTGCAATCACTTGCTGGTTTTCGTCTTGTTCACGACATCCCGCGAGGGCAGGCTGCAGGCTGTCGGGACTCTTGGGTGCGCTGTTGTTCCGAGTGTGTGCGCAATTTCGGTAGCACGGGCCACATATATTCAGCGACCGTGGTCCTGGCTTCACATTTCGTTACAGTTTCGGTGTGGGTTTAACGCTTCATAGGATAAAGGACGAGTCGTAGGCGGGACACGACGTGTCTCTCGTGGCAGCAGCCTCCTTCCCTGAAGACCGTCCTTGGCGGACCCGACGCCGTCGCACAGTGCCGACGGCCTCCTTGTGCGTCGAATGGTCTCTCAACATTTCTTTTAGCTCATTCTTGATTTTTGTGCTGTCTTTCAAAGAGACATGACGGAGACTCTCGCAGTCAGTATATACATTTAAAGTAAAAATGCTGTGCAGGTGTAAGAGTTGTGCAGTTCATAAAACTTAGGGCACCCCTTCGAACTGCGGCATATGTCGCTCAAGTGGCCCAGTTTTAAACAGCTTAGACGCTGAAGCGGCTTTGGGATAAGAAGCGGGACTACGTGTCGCAAAAAAATCTCACCTTAACGTGCGAATAAATCTCGTCACCTTCGAAGGTTACTTCACGCGACGTGACTGTCTAACAACATGGGCCTGCAGTATAACACTACTGCATGTCTTGTACTAGTTTAGTGACAACAACAGGTCCCTGTCGCAGATGGACTAATTAATCTGGTAAATCACGCCACAATTGTGTAGCTGTTCTGCGGCTTATAACAGCGGATGTTAATGTCACCCTGGACCTTAATATATTTAGTTGCTTAAATGCAGTTTTGTTATTTACGTCCATCACCAGAATGTTCTTTTTATCATTGATCCTCACATCCGGGATCGCACTGGAAGCAAGGGCCTCAAGGTGCACATAAATGGGAGTGATGTCTCGGCCACGCAGAGGTTGTACCGAGGCACCTCCCGTTGCATTTACCGTTGAGTTAGTTGCTCGGAGAGGAGGAAGGCCGTGACGATTCCACTTTTCACCTTCTTCCTTACCGCAGTGACATAGTCGCTGTCATCAGATGCATCGTATTTTCACTGACTTCATAATTTGAGAGGTGATTCCTCTTCTTCGTATTATTTGTTGTCATCAGATCTGCATCTCTCGGGAGTCCAGACGACCCCGCTTCCCCTACACGGGGAAAATGGAGCGTAGTCACCTCGAAATACACGAAAAACAGGTCGAAAAAAGCAGCACAGGCGGAAACACAGATTACGCGCATGCCGAGCCACTTTATTCTCAGTTCTATCCTCAGTCGCCGACAGCAATTTGGGTTAGTTAATCTATCATACTAGGAAACTTGTTAATACTAAAACGACAACGACGGACATATGAGATGCGACAACACAACGCCCACAACACGGCGCCCTCTGTTTTCGTATCTTTTGTCCATCTTTTTTAGTCCTATGCTCTGTTTCATTTTCACATCTTGCACTCATGAGATGAGCCACTTATTTTGTTCGCACATAACAATGAAACATGCTGACGATAACGTAGTATTTGGGGACATGTGATTCTACAAACTAAAAAAAAAAAGTTTTGCAAACATCTGAATAGGGTGGTGTATAGTGACATTGGCGTTGTACTAGTAACCCCGAGGGCGCGGGATCGAATTCCGGCCGTGGCGGCCGCATTTCGATGGGGCGAATCTCAAAAGCGCCCATGTACCATGCAGTGGGTGCACGTTAGAGAACCCCAGGTGGTCCAAATTAATGCACAGTCCCCCACAACGGCGTGCCTCGTAATCATATATCGTGGTTTTGGCGCGTAAAACAGCACAATTTTTAAACTTGAATTAATAAAATAATAATCAGGCTAAACGGAACTTAAGCGGCTCAAAAACTGCTAACGTGCATGTCGCGAAGCAAGTCGTGTTTTGGCTTCGCCCAATGAAGACTACCTCGAAGTTAATGCATGACGTAAATTGGAAAAAGTATCGCATGATGGCCTGGTTTAATCAATTTACAGAACTAGCAGACGCAGTCCAGAGAACTTGGATGCACCGCCAGAGTTCAGCGCTCTCCATGAGTGTGCGTCTCATTTTCGACGTTTGAACTATACCTTTGCCAAGTTTACCGAGACGCACTAAGATTTTTTCGGCCGCCAGTACACATATACGCACGGGGACATATTAGACCCAGTTAGAGTGTCTATATAACCTAGCGTGACCGTCATATAAGACACGAGAACACGAGATATTCCTTGTACTCCCGAGTTGAAGCGATCTGCAACGGCCCGAAACGGAAGCAAATAATTCACATCAAAGGATTCGAGAAAAACGAATCCTCCGCAGACTGCAATCTCTCTTGGAGTCTCATATGCCCATAGAGCTCGCGGCTGCGCTCGAGAAGCGCATAGAGAACCGGATGAGGCGAAACAGCGGTCTGCACCGAAGATCTCTGCGAGCATATTGGCTGTGCGTATACCGCGCTGCCCGAGATTTTCTTATCTCCCGCGCGTCGCATTGCCTCGGCGAGTCGCCTGCTCCGGAGGAGCATGTGCGGCCGTGAGTATATTTAAGATGGCGCGCTGCAGCCGCTGAAACTGAGCGTGGAGCGTGAGTCAAGACCATATGTCAGCAGAACTTGAGAAACTCGGACGAAAACCACTATTTGTGAACTTTACCAAGTTTACGCAGGAGCGATGACAAGACATAATCAGCCTGGTCATATTGTGGGTGGGTGCGTATTACTGATGATAAAATCCACAATTGTGATACGAAGTGAACGTACGGACGAGAGTGTTTTCTGATATATGTAATTACAGCTAAAAAAATTGTATAAATAAAGGAAAGTGACTATGTAACAGCGCGAAAGTGATAAAATAGTCCTAATAATTAAAGGACCAAACCGGCGGTTGAAAATTAGAGCAGAGGCCCGTGTGGCGCTGGCATCTCAACTCTGGTAGCCGGTTATATGACATTGAAGTGCAGTGCTTTGGCTGTATTCGTAGCTTCACCACACTAGTGCCCGTATTCGTATGTCACATAATCACAGCCATCTCCTGTCGAACGCGATTTAATCATGTCGGGATCATTCTCAGTGATGCTGTCAGAATCATTAAGCACAAGAAAAAATGTCTAAGCATATACACCCCAGGAAACAAAGAGTTGAGTTGATTATGCATACGACAACACTGATTCTTACAAAAGCTTTCAGCGTACCCCCTTTTCTTGCTGTGCGGCTACTCAATGCCCGACACATTCATGCTTTAGAAGAGCAAGATCAGTTCATGCTTCATGCTTTAGATGCTATAAATTCATGCTTTAGATGTTATCAGTTCGAGTACCAAACAACTTGCGCTGCGTAACATTTGCGCCATAATGCGACTGCTCATGTCCCGATGTTTGGAGCAAAACTTGCAAGAACCGTACTACACCGCAAGGGAAAGAAGCGAAACCAAAGAGGCAAGTAATCTCGCCGAGCCTGGGAAGGGCAAGCTGCAATGCCTATCACGAACGGTAACAGGCAACTCGCGCAGAATGTCGTTCCCTTTAGTATAACGATGTTGGCAGCGCTATCTAGCGCAAGTCGGTGTTATCCCAGACAACACTCAAAGCCCCGAGCGACCTCTTTCCCTATGGTAATGCAAGCAGAGCTCTCCTCTAGATAACGAGTAGGCGGCCATTCATTCTTCCGAGGGCTCAGGATTATTTTTTTTTTTGTCACCCTTTGCAGCAAGGTAACGTAGTCGTAACGCTGTCCTTTGACGTCGACTATAATCGGAGCAGTGGCGCCTTCAGCATTGACGACCCGTGGTGCACTTCTAAGTGTAACGCGGTAACATCTGTCTTTTAAGAGCTGTGGATTGAATGCTCACTCGCTTCGTTTTATGAGTGCTGGTGGACCGTCAGAGCGACCGGGTGAAGCAAAACGCACACAACAACGAAACCAGGTCACCTACAGGGAACGCGTTGTCGTAAACAAAATAAAGCTAGTTTTATGTATTTTTTCTTGCGCGCAACTTCTAATGATACATTTCCTTCTTACCCCTGTAACATTTACTTGATGTATTTTTTGTTAGCCGTTTACGAAAGTTATCCGTTATCCTTATTACTAGTAGTGGTATTTTGTTTATCAGAAGGCCTTCACCTCATCGCCTGATTGGTTGCACTTCACCGCTCTACATACATACATACATACATACATACATACATACATACATACATACATACATACATACATACATACATACATACATACATACATACATACATACATACATACATACATACATACATACATACATACATACATACATACATACATACATACATACATACATACATACATACATACATACATACATACATACATACATACATACATACATACATACATACATACATACATACATACATACATACATACATACATACATACATACATACATACATACATACATACATACATACATACATACATACATACATACATACATACATACATACATACATACATACATACATACATACATACATACATACATACATACATACATACATACATACATATATATATTCAGATTAGTTTCACTATCTGAGTTGTGCACCATCATGAAGGAACAGCGTCATATCACACTGTTCCTTCAGAATTTTGCTCAAACAGTCTGCCCAAGTGCCCAAGATCGCACTCTTCTATACGATGTGCACAACATCGTCTTCGTCCGACGGGGCATTGCCCTGTCTGCCTTCAGAAATATATGCATAGACACCACCACTCTCAAAGCCTGCTTGGCGCACAACAAATCACCTAGCGCGAATGCTGCGTGACAGCTATAGGTGGTTAGCGCCTTCGGCTCCCACCTATACGCCCGCTGCAGCAGGTGCGCGAGTTCAATCCTCAATGAAGATGGCGGGCGAAGTTTTGTTTTGCTTCGACATAACCCTTTCAGTTACGAATTATGATGGACAGTCAGTAAATGTGTTCCCGCACGATCCGTTGTTGCCTCCCCCCGCCCCATGAGAGACAGCGCTCACCAGCTCACGACATCCCCAGGAGCAGCGACGGCTGATCCAGCAAACGCGCGGAGTGGCACGAGCAAATGGTGCCCTGAACTGAGAGCTCCACATTACGAGGAAGATGATATCTCTCTACGTTACATAACTTGACCCCGAGATGCTGCAGACTCCACTGAAAGAAAGACAACCTGGTAGGATGATCGCTTGTGCATTTTCTAACGTCTTCGTAATTGCAGATTGATTAAATTCCTATTTATTGTACGGTAAGTCATGTCCTGTTCTTCATTGAAAAGAACCGTACAACCGGCTTCCCATTGCTTTGTTTTGTTTATTTAATAGATTGCTAATGGCTGGAGTTCACTTCTGATGAGTGAGTTAGCCGCCCCTATAGGTTGCCTATTTCCCACTGCTCGTCCTTTGATAAACCACAAGCACAGCCGGCTAAAATACATGCGCAAGTTAATTATAGGTCGAAAACATTTTGAGGGAAAAAAAACTATTCTTTCATCATTGGAAGGGACGTGGCCCGTAGAACATCCCGTCGAACATGGTAGCAGTGTGCTCAGTAAATGGCACGTGTGCCTCAATAATTCAACAAGTGTTGGTAGTATATAGAGGCAAGTGCTTCGAAAGCTTTCACTGTTTTCCAGCTTTATCAAAGAAATGCACATTTACTTTTTTTTCGCCATTTGTGTGAAACTGTAAAGCATACAGGCAAGCCGAAAAGACAATGTTTTACTTTACCGTCACGAAAAGGGGAAATGAGAGAAAACTTGGCAACGCGCGCAACCTAATTTCGTTATCGAGCGCGCCGCCGAAGACAGCACTATTATTTCAGCAGCCGAGTGTCGACCTCACCCCCATAGTCTACAATTTCGATATTGGTTCCAAAGTATGTATACCGGAAGACGATTTATTGTGTTTCTGGATTGCCCCTCTGAGCATTTTCAGAAAGAGTGTGATGACATCGTATTGGTTATGCGCAATTCAACACAGTTAGTACTTTGCACCAGGCAGCCAGGTCGTTCACATAGGCTAGAACTTTCACAGCCGGCGGGGGTACCCGAGGTTGTATCCTCCTATTATGGAGTGATTTAGGATTTCTCTACATAGCGGTTATAAATACAACGTTGACGATGCACACCCTAGTCGCAAAGTGTTGTTAATAAAAATGTATCTGTCGCACAATTATTAACGACAAGGCGTGTAGACAGACGCTTGTAACAGATGGCTATGCACTACTTGCGCAGACGAATTCCTATGTTACAAGCCTCTAGCACGCTAAACAGGAAGGAGTGTATAACCCTTTAAAACACCTTGCTTAAGTCCACTTGTAAAATTGCTGACGACGATTCGGTGACAGATGCACTTTCGCAAATAATACGCATGGTGTGCAGACTGCCGGAGATGCGGCGTCCCTTGACGCCGTATGTTTGGTGACTCCCAATCACTGCACTAAGCAGCCTTCTCGCTAAAACCTTGCCTTTTAAAGACGATAGTCTTTCTTGGGGAACTTAAACGCTGAAAATTTGGTCTGTCTGTCTGTCTGTCTGTCACCCGATTCAGCCACCCGGCCAAAGTTGGACCACTTGCTTACCGCCCACACTACTTAAACTGGTGCGGCTGTTCATACTTGTGAACGTTATCGATCACAAAGTAAATATTACGCATATCTGAGGCGCAACATCACTAGGTAAGTATTAGGAGGTGTGTTCCTTTAATAGAAAATACATAGATACGTAACTCTAAAGACCCTAGTTTCTTAAGCTGCGCTGAAAATGCCATGCTATGCGCGCAGACGAACGACGTTCCCCGACTGCGCGCCGACGAGCGCCCTCTGCCATGGAGGAAGGAAACCCTCTGCACAAGCTCATGTTTCCCGATGTATTGCCAGATGGCGTCCATGTCTCACGCAGCGCCTCCTCAATTTTATCAATGCCAGCCAGATGCGGCCGATTCAACATAAAGGAAGCGCTGTCTGAGGCAGGGCAAAACATAAATGGCCGCTTGATGAAATAATGCGGTAAAATGAAATCTGTTCAAACAAACCTTCATGCCAGGACGGAAATGGTACGAGAACAGCATCACGGGTGGCCGCGGATCAGACCAGCACTCATGTAGTACGGCCGGCAGAAGACTATCGTCTTTCGACGACATTTGCAGCGAAGCACGCAGATACGCGGCAAATTTTTATCTTGTAGTTCATTGTCAAAAGCCTTATCGGGCAAAAATCATTTACCATGGGCGCTTCTCTGGCATGTTTCTTTAGAATAAGAAGTTCCGAACAGTTACTTCTTGCCGCATGAATGGTGGGGGTATATAGTTTTTTAAGACGTTATGGTATACGTAGCAAGAAAGTGGCACTAAGCCACTTGCAATTGTTTTGTAGAACGCGCTTTCGAGGCCGTCTGAACTTGGAGCTTTTTATTGCGATATCAATTATACGGACACTCAAAGCGGATTTCTGCCATCAGCGTCGTCGTCACCAGTCGACGTGAGTTTCCGTATGACGTCAGACGGCGATGCAATCGTAGGCGCACGCCGTATGCTGTATGTGCAAGTGAAAGCGCGCGAGGGACGCGCGCTTTCACGGGGAGCGAACGCACGGCGGAGATCAAACGCGCGTTCTGCGCCGTGCTCCCTCAATGGCTGCAGAATTAAGCGTCTCTTTCCTCCTTTATAATCACCATATAAATAGAGAGCAAACGCGACTTCTTCCGTCCCCCGAAAGGCCGTGGGAGGGACGCGAGGGAGGGAGGGGAGGTGACATTTAGCTGCGGCGCCAAGTGCGTAATTATATAAAAAAGTTGTCGTAGTTTCACCTGAAAGGCGAAGCATCAATTGCGATAGCAAATTTGTAGAGAGCTATACGGAGTAATGATAGTAGCTTTATCAGGTGTATAACCTTGGACATGCAGCAGCACCGGCAACACGCAGAACCGTTGTCGACGCCGTCGGCGTTTTGCCCGCGTTCGCACAAAATGCGTACAGCGTTGGTGACTGTTGCCGGAGCCTCTGATATAAATAGGCACTTGATGCCGCAGCTAAACGTCGCCTCCCTTCCCTCCCCCCCCCCCTCCCCGCCACGGCCTTTCGCGCGTCGGAAGAAGGCGCGTTTGTTCTACATATATGGTGATTGTAAAGGAGAAAAGAGACGCCTACTCCTGCAGCCCTTAAGGGAGCACGGCGCAGAACGCGCGTTTTTTCTTCGCCGTGCGTTCACTGCGCGTGTAATGCTGAGTTACAGAATGGATACCAAGAGAAGGGAAGCGCAGTCGAGGACGGTAGGAAACTAGGTGGGGTGATGAAGTTAGGAAATTTGCAGGCGCAAGTTGTAATCAGCTAGCGCAAGATACGGGTAATTGGAGATCACAGAGAGAGGCCTTCGTCCTGCAGTGGACATAAATATAGGCTGATGACGATGATGATGCTGAACGATCGAGAAAAAGAAAGAAGCATTAGCAAAAGTTCTTGGCCAAATAACTGCGAATAAAATGTTCTGGAAAGCTATTCATTTTACTAATTTAGCCTACTTAGACAGGGAATCTGAGAGTGCTAATGTCTGTTCGTACGGTTTGAATTCCACAACATGCATTATAGCGTCATACAGAAAGGAAGGTTCCTACATCGCACAGAAGTAACAGGCAAAACTTAAACATTTTGTTGAATTGATACTTTAAATTATAAGTTTTCGAGCACCGCACCCGTCCCCCGTAACGGATGTGTTCTTGTCCAGTTCATCGTAGTGGGTGAACACAATTATTTGTGGAACAAGCACGCAACCGAAACAAATAAGTTGCTGGTCTTAAATGTGGGAGAATGCTGATGTCGCCGTATATTAGTTCGGAGCCGAAAGAATCGATGGCACCTGCTGTCATTTTTTTTTTAATGCCGCGCAGGTAGCGGAGGTTTTAGTGTACGACGGGTGCAAAAAAACTGTACCTTCTGAATCGCGTTCACAGCTGCTCAGGCTATCCGGCACCCCGGCGGGCCGCAAGATACTCGATGAGATGGACCTCTACCCTGTCGACCATTGCCCCGACGCCGTGCGCATTCCCAGCGACATCAGATCTCAACTACACATCGCGCCCATTCCCCGCAATATGCACCCCGCACACAACGTCGGCAGACGTCGGGCCAGGGGTAGAGCTCTACTCGAACATGTACGTAACAACCACATTGAGGCAAGCTTCGTGGATGCCGCGGCATATGTCCAACAAGAGGCGTTCGCCGTCTCCATCGTCGACTCTAATTCCAAGATCACTTGCTGCGCTACAGTACGCACTTCGAAGCCATTTGTAGCCGAACAGGTTGCAATCGCGCTGGCTGTGCTCGATGGTCGCAGAGAGGTAATATATAGCGATTCTAAGGCGGCCATTAAGGCCTACCAAACCGGGATGGTCTCCCCTCAGGCCCTTCGCATTCTCCAAAGCTTGAAAAGTATCTCTCCGCATTCTCTCATTTGGTTTCCCGCTCACTTAGGGTCGATTGAGGGCTCTGCCTCTAACCCTAACGAGAGCGCGCACGAGGCCGCGCGAGGACTCACTGACCGCGCCGCCTCCGCAGTCCCCCTACCCCGCGGGGAACCATTGATGACGTATAATGAGATCACCAAGCATTATTATCTGTCAAGACGGGTATTCCCCCTGCCGCACCCTGCCTTATGCAGGGCGACTTTTATAAGCTCGCGCGTATCCTAACCTTGCGGTTCTTCACGCTATATACCCTGAAAGGTATCCCAGTGCGGACTGCTCTGCCTGTGGACTAACGGCAACATTTAACCATGTGTTGTGGGAGTGTGAAGCCATCGGCTCCGCCTTCAGCGAGGATAGGTGGGCTGCGCTTTTGGGCAGCCCCGAACTGCAGCACTTGCAGAAAACAAAAACAACTGAGAAAACTAGAGCATCACGTATGAAAACAAGCAACGGTGAAAAAGAAAACCAATGAGGAATACTTAGTTAGACAGCAATAGCAAATTAGGCATCTGGGACCCGCAAATAAAGCGTCGCCACCTCAATGTGGCGACACCACGTTGAGGTTTCAGCAGCAGTTTCACGTGACATCGTCGATTTTCGCATCGTGCGCTCTGAGCTATAGTTAACAGTCCACCAATATATAATAATTACGTCGAGTTCTAAAATACCCAAAGATTCAATGGAGCGAGATTTGATAACTATTCGCACCCGGTAAGCTAAATGTGTAATAGCTCACGTTACATTGGCGCATACGCCGGCGTTTCGGTGTAGGCGCGATATTCAAAAACGAAACTTCGACCTTGATTTTTTTGCCACTAGTAACCCGTCTTTTCCAGCCAAGCAAACGTAACCCGAGTTTTGACAGAACACTTTACAAATCTGAATTGATTTATTGCCTTTTATTGTCCCGCAAATTCGGAAATAATTTGCGCCAAATGACTCAAAAGCGCGGCTGTCACGCACGTCAATACCCTGGAAGCCTTCTTTGTTGAAGTTTTGCGAATATGTTCTTTTTTTTTAATTGAACTGTAATGATAAAGCGCCATGCGAAGACACCATGCGAAGATTCTTTCAGTTATAAGCAAAACCAAATATTATGCGGTGATAAGGCAAGTCAACGATCATGATGACGATTACGCCATTTTCAAGAAAAGCTTTTTCAGCGAAATAGGAATGCGAGATTAGGAACTGTAGGGAAATTATCAGCTCAACGTATATTTTAAAGAACCACTGTGTCACATTAGCTTTTTTAATGCTGCGAAGAGACGCATAATGTTTAGAACCTAACGTAGCTAAGCATAATTCTGTAGAACTATGACGAGATTTCACCGATTTTTACGTTGCCGCGACGAGTTCCGATACTTTCATACGAAATAACCTTGTGTTAGAGACGTGCTAACAAGAAGTTAGATGTCTTCGAGGCACAAGATAAACATTAAAGGACTCGGTTCAATGAACTGCTATAGGTCATGAAGTCGAGATTAGTTTATGCCATTAGCGACTGTACCTCATCTACGGTTAAGTGTAAACGAGCTTTAAACGAGTAAATTTGAAGAACTGGTGAGTTGCAACACTCACTGGTAACTTGCTTCAGGCCAATTTATGCAGCAAAAGCGATGAATTCTGATCAAAAGTCGGCGCAGTAAGAGTACTGCCCCGCGGCATCTATAGGATTTTGAAGGATCGTGCCAAAAAGTTTTGCTTCTCTAATCGCTGCTGCTGGTTATTTATTCTTTTCCCTGCGCAAACATCGTAACTTACGGAAACTGTCTCTTTAAAACCTCCTCCTGTTAACGAGGCTCGCTCCCTGGGACGTTTATTTTTTTTATTATTATTATTTTTTTTTGCGTGCATGGAAGACGGCTGTAGTCGAAGTACGCAACTCGGCTCTAAGGGACCCACGTGTCCTTTCAAGTAATTTTCCAGTGCAAAGAACCAAACAGCCAGACACGCGTCGACCGTATCACTGCGAGTCTTACATCTTCGCCTTTTAGAGACTCATTTCCCAAGAGCCGGCTGGCAGCTATTAAGTCGAAAGACGCTGCAGTAACTCTCTCGAGCACTGCAAGCACTGCCTTGCACGTCTTCAAGAAGGCCATAAATAACGCTCAGTGAAACAGTGTACTCCAACTACTCGCACTGCACCATTGATTGGGCCGCTTGGCCACTCTCGTGCATCCGATGCGCAATTTTTCGTGGAAGCAACGCACTGCTGCCCAACGTACGAGCGTATAGTCGGTCTCACGATTTTGGTGCAACGCCACGGAAGCTGAAGCCATGGAGCGTCATCAAATCGGAAACCGTACTTACGAATCGGTTTGCAAGACGGTTCGTCATCGTCACGGTTCGTCATTGTCAGTCACGGTGGCCAACAAAACGAGGGCCAAGGAATTACCCTTCTCACGTTCGAGAAGCTTTAATGAAACGCCGATTAAATGACACGAGCATGGGCTTCTACAGTGTTTTGTTGCACGGTTTTAGTAAAGTGTGTTACGCGAGAGGAAAAATCGTGACTAGCGCTCCATTTTGTTAAACTTCGACTTAATTTTTTTTCCCTTACAAGAGAGGGCTGTTAAGAACGCAGATGTGGCGCACGCTATTGTGGGAAAATTTAGAAACGGATGAACAGCAATGCTGCATGCGGTGCTATATCGTGGCTATATACGCGCCGCTTCGAAACGCCACGAGGACAGGTAATAATCAATGTAATATGCGGACAAGGCGGTGCCTGAACTAACGACTGTTCGATTCCCATTAGAGCAAGTCGCCTATGTAAAGATATTGGAACGGAAACAAGAGTAGCAAACAAAAAGTAACAACAAAAAGACAACGAATGAAAAAAAGAAAGCCCACTTCCATCGGATAGGTGTTCTAAAGACGTTTTCTTTTTGATCATGCGCTGCGATGAAGTATTCCGGCATGGGCGGAATCGTTTAAACGACATGGCAGACCAACTGGTTTGATTCACCCAAGACAACTGTACTTATTCCGTTGGGGACCCGTGTTCTCCACCAAGCACTGAAATATAACCTCCGATAAGACACACGCGCCTTAATTTTCTCCCCGTATGTCTGCTTCCTTCCCCGTAACCTTACCCGGGCACCCGGACGCAGGAAGTGTCTCTTTGGAGGCCTCGGGCTGGCGATACCCTTACACCATCCGTTACCTGGGCTTGGGAATCGACAAAACGCGGCTAAGGAACATGTCCCGAGGTCTTGGGCTCTTGTAGCACCGTCAGATGCTCGACACCTGCTTCGGCTGCGCCATGCAATGCGGGCAATAGGACAACGTCTCAAGGCTTGACTGAAACCAGGTGTACCTAAAAACTAGTTTGCCAGACAATAAGTTTGCAGAGACATCGCAGCACTTCCTGCACGATGCAGCACGCTTTCATTTGATTTTTTTTTTATTCCACATATGCCTTGCGGCAAGTACTCCTGAAAGAAGAAGGTGAGGGGAAGGAGAGCCGAGTGCTGCAGAATGAGTATAAAGTAAAGCGAACACATTTGGTTAAGGACGTCTCGGTGCAATGTTTATTTTACGCGAAAAAGGAATAAAGTGGCTGCAGGACTACTAATATCTAGTCCTTGCTACAGCAAGGATCGTTGGGCAGCTCTTGAGACTGTAGGAATGCCGAAGCGGCGGAGGCTGACGGTGACCGGCGGGCCTTCTGCGTCAGGATGTAAAGAGAGGACATGAAAGAGTGAGCAAAGAAGTGAGACCTTAAAGTTGCAATGGTCACGGTAGATAGCAGAATTACTTACAGGAGTTTCGGTGCAGGCAAGGTAGAATTTCATGACGTCGGCGAGAAGAGAGCAGTAATAACGTCGAACACACTGGGCAGCGAGGAGGAAAGCCAGCAGAGCATGCTGCGAAGCGGCGATGGCGTGGTCCGTAGGAGTCTGCGAAAAAATTTATTTGAAAAGGGTGATGAAATGGGGTAGTTGGTGGCTTTTCATTTTGTTTGTTTATTTTTACGCTATGTACGACACAGAAGCAGGAAACACGTACAAACGAATGTTAGGCAAACGTTTGCGCAACATTTATTTACTTGTTTATTTGGTTTATACCGCCATCCCATTTGGGGCATATAGCAGGAGTGGAACACATATGCAAAAAAAAAAATCGAATTTGTACACGCATAAAATCAACACAAACAGTACGGATACAACGCACTTGAAAAATGGGCAATTGCACTCTTGCACTTTACTCTCCTGCTCGGCCTTTGTTCAAGGCGGCTGGCGAATGCAAGATATATCAAGGAAAGTTTTTTTTTTCTTGGTGTTCTGTAGGGCGAGCTACGCGAAATCTGCTGATCCCGTTCCGCATGGAAGTAGTTTAAGTAAGGGGAAGTGCGTAAAAAGTTAACGGCCATGCAAATATGCTGGCCTCGACAGATTCTAGTTACATTATTTGGGACACGAAGAAATAGGAACGAAGGCCTTATAGTTTGCTCCCCAAAGCGCATGCTATTCGAGCTCTGCTTCGTACCCGAAAGAAACGTAGCGGTGCTTACCTGCGCTGGCTGAGAGCGAGAAGGCGTTTTGTACAGGAAGCGCTGAAAGCGCTCGTAGGCCTCGCACGAGATCTCCTCAAAGGCGGCGCGTTCGCAAGCGAACTGTAGTGTTACTGCGGTGCTGAACTTGCGCAGTGTGGTGAAAACCAACTCGCTAAAAGTGTGAGAAACGGCCACATTGTTGCGATCGGCATCGTGGGCTGGGTCGTGTGCAGAGATCCACTGAAACAGCAGAAACAAAATTGCTGACGACACCTACATGGCGCCTTCACTAAGGGCACCTGCGTCATTAAGGGTCAGACACCTGCACTTGTGCTCATTTCCATTCTACTTTTAAGTCCCTAAAGTGATCGTAGTAGAGACCCGGGCCTCTTAGAATACTAAAAAAATATATGGTGAACCAGGGTGCAGTGCCCGAGACAGCAGCTTCTGCTAAAGAAATCTACTTTGGGAATACGGCCGTAGCTTCACTGGCGAGTATCGTTAACTATCCCGAGGATGAGGAGTGAATTGTACTGATGGAAATCAGCTCCGCAAGCTGAAGTAAGCCTTGCTGATAGCATTAAAAACAACGGTTAATTAAAATGCTGTATTATGCAAGGGTAAAAAAAAGATATAGAATGCATGAAGCCAAAATAACCATCGCAGAGGAAGAGTACTATACTTGTAGAAGCCGAGCACAGGCCTGCGTCTTGCTTAAAATTGAACGGTGCTACAAGATGATACCTTTTCGTCCAACACCAATGACCTCCACATGAGGTCACACACTACCACACGTCGTTCTCACCGCGAGGAAGACATTAAATAAACAGAGAATGGTTTAAGCACAGCAAATTTACGGCGTTGTTAAATTAGATTCATCAGGGTTGAAGGTAAAGACAGCCAGGCAGCTTACCAAGTCGAGGACCTCGTCTATGTTATTGAAGGCACGGTTGACAGGCTGCGACACGTGATCGTGCACAAGTTCCATGACGGCAGCAGGATGTGTGGCCGCGTGGACCGCAGCCACGATGACCATGCGAGTCCGCTCAACCTGCGACAGTAAATACAGTGTCAGTCCATTTACTTTAACATGTATACTGCGCGAGCAGCGGTTTAGGTGAATGTAATTGGCACGCTTTAATGCCCCGCAATAGTGTGAATTCAGAGTAGTTGGTTGAGCATCGGCATTTCGAAAAGTTGTAGTTTCACCCGGAAGGCGAAGCATCGATTGCGAAATCAACTTAGCAGAGAGCCATACGAATTAAGGATAGTACTGATAGCACCCTTGTAAACATTCTTAGTACTCTTGTAAACATTCGCTTGCCAACTAAATTAACAAGCCTGTTGTCAGCGCGCACAGCAAACATGATCAAATCACACTCGATAACCGCGGACAGTCACTTTAAAAACGCTGGCGTGAGGAAACGCGGCGGCAGCAGCGAGCGAAGTGACCTTCGTGCGGTCTATCGCTTCAACGCAAACTGAGCGCCGAGAACACAGCATGCACAAAGCTACGAGCCACCGACGCACCTAGACTTTCCCTCAAAGCAGGTCGCTCTCAAGATATGGCCGCGCGGCCACATACGCAGTTGAAGCCGGAGTAAAACGCCGCCCGCCATCCCTCCCCTCCCCTCCCCTCCCCTTCCCTTCCCTCCCCTCCCCTTCCCTTCCCTTCCCTTCCTCCCTTCCCTTCCCCGGTGCCTCGCGCGCGACGGAAAACGGCGCACTTTCTGCCCACTTTCCTCCCTTTCGCGCGGGCGAGATTGAGCCGCGATCGCCGGCTCGCGATCGCACGCTTTCACTCGCACATACAGCATACGACGCGCCCTTAGACTTTATACGGAACCTCACGGCGATGCCGACGGCAGAAATGCGCCTGGAGTGCCCATGTAATTGCTATCGCAAAAAAACGGCACTGATTTACAGGACCTCATAAAGACGTGGTCATGTATGTACACTTGAGCCAGCGCGGTCGTTCAGGATGTTCATGCTCCATCTTGCGCCAGGGCATTCAGATGCTGCATAGCGGAGAGGCAACTTTGACTACATGGGATCACTGAGCGTTCATAGAAATCTAATCTCAGCATTCGGCCGTTTTAGCATACCATCTACGTTGGATGCGGCTGCTACAGTGAGGAATTGACCTCGAGGACAGCCGCAGAACGCCGAGGATTTCGATTGGCTACATTTATTGATTTTGAAAGCCATTTTTTTTTCTCATCATAATTTATTTCATTGTTATACGCGTGTATGCAATCTTAAAAATTCACTATTTCTGTGCCCTAAATTAGCTGTAATGAATCTTTAGCATTTCAAACAAACATTTGAGTATTTTATGAGGTGTGCTGAAGAAATAAAAGAAATGAAATAAAACAAAAGTATACGAGCAATGCTGGGTTGTAATCTCAGTGTCACATGAGAAAGTGGAAACTCGTAAAATACGGTGCACGTGCTCAAAAGCGGCAGTTTTACCGGCTGCAGAAGAGCTGAAAGTGTCCCCCTAACGCTCGGTACCGACGATGATGTATATTTTCGTAGCAACTGATGCATGTACCCTCGCCGTGTTCATCACGGGAGATTACACCGCAATCATCATTTCGAGATTAGGCTGCCAATACGCGATAAAATCTGAGACTTCTGTCCTGCGAAACTGGTTTGCCGCAACGTGTATGCCTGTCCTTACAGCCAGCTGACAACTATAGGTGTAAGATCTGGGGTACACATATATAGTACGTACACCGATCACGCCAAGAAATTAGCAAGTTTTACTATTTTTCAGCGTCGCAATTGACACTATGTAGGGGCTTGTTTCCTTTAGCGCTGTACTCTTAAGTCGTCTGAGCGACAGGTGATAAACACTTACGCTACATGTCTGAAACCGACAGTCTGGTGGAAACTTTAAATTGTTCAATGCTTTTCTCGCCTTAGCGACAACCGCATCAGAAGAAACTTCTCACGCAGACAAATTTTTTTCGAGATGACAAACATTACACGTCTTCTGTACATTTAGAATGTTTTTCTCCTGTCGCTCACACCGCCACTCATGAGAATTGCCATCGCGCCCAGACGCGTTCCAGGCGTGATGAACTGAGACCCGGCCGATAGCCTTTCCGCCATATAGACTGTACTAGGACAAAATGTCGAGTAACGTAAACGACAATAACCACTGACCCTAGACGCACATCGACGCAGTTTTAAACGGAACTGGTTACTTCAGGTTATATACCGCACAGCCTGTAAGTGAATGATTATTCGGAGAATTACCTGCTCAAGACCGCCACGCTGCACTTGCACAACCTTCTGGCGACCGAAGGCAACCACGTCTGCTGCAATTTCGTCGGGTCGGCGGAGAGCGACCGGACAGCACTGCTCCAGCTTCTCGATGCCCCGACACGCGAGCGCGTCCACGTGTTCCAGCTGCGGACCCAGTCCCACACGGAGCACATGTTCGCAGCATCCAATGGCGGCGGCACCCACGTTCTCAGATGCTGACAGAGCCGCCGAGAGCAACGGTGAGCTCGCCTTGATTGCGGCGCAACGCTGCGACACTATGTCGAAGACTCCGGCCACTAAAGGGACAGAGGCCAGTCGCTCGACGAAGTGCAGCCGCTGATTGGAGGCGTCATCGCCGGCTGCGCCATTTGGGTTTTCTGCTGGCATCGCAACTGCTCAGAACGTTGTCCCTCGCTTAACAAATATTTCTGTTCTGTCTTCCGCGGCCCTCACGCGTGCTCAAAAGGAATCAGCAAGGCGTATACCTCGTTCATACTTTTATACTACCTGAAAGACCAAAGAACAGCATAAAAATGCGAAGTGTTATCATATACACGTCGTTATCATCCCTGTTAAGCGAAGTACGAGCGAGACTATCGCCAGGCAGTGCTTTCCAGTGGCTGTGTCACTGACATCCGCATGCGCGCATACGTGAATTCCGTTATGGGCTAAGCCTCACGCAAGAATTCTCTCACAATACTATTAGAATTGGAACTTCTACCACAGAAGCGTTTTTTTTTTTTCTTTTTTACAAACGTCTTTCACGGTAGTATTGTGGCGAAGCAGCCTTCGTAAATGACACTATATAGCAATATAAGACGCGCATCTGGTTATAATTCATAGAACCAAGACAAATAGTTTCTTTTCTTTCTCTTTTTTTTTTCATACACCACCACAATTCTACGCGTACAGTTAAATACGTAAGCATGAGTCGGCAGGAGCAATAAGACACACCAGACGTTTGAGAGCGCCATTTTGATAAACAAGCAAAAACGAAAAGAAAGAGAGAGAGCAAGAATTGCCCTCGTTTCTTGGCCCAGCTGTTCATTTCAGTCAAGTTTCTTTTCGCGCAGAAGGCACAAATCGTGCAAAGTCAGCGTCTTTAATCCACAAACGCAACCAAGCAAGAAATGCTACAACCTTCTTGCCCTTTTCTAAATCGATTGCATTAGCTGAGATGAGAACAACTCCTCTTGCAAGCAATTGATCGCAGCGGTTAGCGTGACTGCAAAACAAAGTTGAAGGAAGCCAGTTTCAAGCGGCGTTCGTGGAACCGACTTCGATCATCGTGTTCCAGGCGAGGGCTAGTGCCAGATGACTCGGCAGGAAAAAATACAGATGAGGAACAAATGAAAAATTTGCAAAATGACGATGATGAATATGCAGCCCTCTGAAAGGCGATAATATACTAGCACATGGGTTCTCTCGGTTATTCTGGCGCAGTGAAGAGAACATATTTCGACAAATGTGAAAAAGCGCGTAAATTTCCATGTTTCCCTCACGCCTGCTGTCTTATTGACTTCTGATTACGCATGCGCTTGTCATTTTTACCTATACATTTTGTACGTCACCATTTCTGTTTGCAATGTCGCTATTTCGCAACAAATTTTCATTCATTCATTCATTCATTCATTCATTCATTCATTCATTCATATTCTCAGAGTCTAACATCTGCCCAACCTGCAAAATTGTACTATACATGTCTGAAAGTTGCAATTTACAGCACGTGAATGAATTCTCGAACGTGGGCGCATGGGAGTCGCATTTACATTTGCGGGGCTCCAGTGTCTGGCTGACGAACTTCAGTTAACGGACATCGTGCGGCGGTGGTGGCTCTTGCACTGCGAAGACTGTTATTTCGCGATAGCAATGCATTTCAGGACGTTTCTTATACCCCTGACACACGGGCACTCTAATGTCCTTCAAGTAAGGGTACATCTACCGGAAAGGCGTTTAAGCGCAGTGACACACGACAAAGGAGTATCTCCCTTCCGGAAATTGCGGGAAAGAAGATCGGGCATCTACTTTTCGAGTGGAAAGGTGGACTCTCGCATACAGCGTGTACAACTCATGAATGGCAGAAAAACTGTAACATAACGACGGTGCCCCGTAAATATCTTTTTACCTTAAAAATGTTTAAATTTCTAGTGGTAATGCGATTTGACGAACAGTGAAGATTTACTCTAGCTATGTTCTCAAACGCTCGCACCTACGTCGTTAGCGCCGCCATGTTGAATACCGAATATGCGCATTATCATCAAAAATGGGAAAAAATGTTTTTAGGTTCTACAATGACTAAATGTAATCTACATGCGCAGCTTTTTGTAAATGTTTTCTCTCTTGCTGCTTAAGCAGCACCTAAACCTAAAGAAGTTAGTGCGCTGCTGTGTGTCATCGGCGCAACTCCTTTCTGCAAAGGGTCCTTCAGAGTAACACAAGGGGTTTCCTGAAAGGAACTTTACTTTTGCCCGTGTGTCAAGGGTATCCCATGTTCTTCGCCCTCGTTTTACAAGAGCCGCTCCGGTCGATGTTGCTTCGGGAGGAGCGTGATTTCTGTGCCGAGTGAAGGGATTATCCTAGCGGTGTCGCGAATTCGTACGTTACGGTGAAGCGCTTGTTGGTCCGACACCAAAATGAACCTTGCTTGCGCTAACTTTATTTGTGCCTTCGTCCCTTCTCTACAGATTTTTGCTATCGGATATCAGTCAAGCTCTATTCGCACTCTTCTTTCCTTCTTCTTTTCTCACTTTTCTTTTTTACGTTTCAATAAATTATTTGTACAACGCTCCGACGGCCAACATGCGTAAATGCAGAGGAGGAAATGTGCATCAGAAGGGAGGGAGTTTGTTTACAATAAAAGGAAACGCGATCACAACCATGCGGCAATCACATTATGCCCCATTTTTGGTTGTTTCATCCTGTCCTTTTATTTTTTTCTGTTTTCCAGGTTATGTCCTATTTAATTAATCCACACGTTCTGAATAAACCTTTAGTTGAAAGGCAGCGCTTCGGTCGTCCCTACTTTTTATCGTCTGTTATCTTTCTTGCGCTGTAATTCATGGATCACAGAGTTTGCAAACGCCATCCAGCGACTGCTTCTTATCGCTCGGTGTATCTTGTTCACATCAGCATGGATTAATTCGGATTAATTCGGATTAATTTTGACCACCTGGGGTTCTTCATCCGACACCCAATGCACGGAACACGGGCGTTTTTGCATTTAACCCCCGTCGAAATGCGGCCGCCGCGCCGTCGAGCTTAGTAGCGCAACGTTATAGCCACTTATGCCACACCACGGCGGGTTTCCGAAAGGTTTCACACCTCCCTTACCCTTTACCCCACCACAGGGTAGTCAGCCGGTCTATGGAATGACTAACCTCTACTGTCCTTCCCTCTCTTCCTTCCCCTACTCCTCCTCCTACTTACAGCTTTGCTGTCTTATAGTGTATGACTTGCTCGGATTACGCACACCTGCTGAAAGTTTTTTTTTTTTTCTTTCTGAGGATGGTTTTCCATTGTGAGAGCAAAGCTTAAGCTCCTCTCGGCTGTTCAGTTCAGCTAGATGGTCTTTAGTATGGCGCCTATGGTTGTTGATTACATTCTGCACCGAGTTAAAATGAAATGGAATCATCCCGAGATAAATGCGACGACAATACGATAAATACTTGTTTCGTTGGTGTGCATTGCACGTCGTGCTTCGAAGAATTAGAAACAGAGTGGTACACTAATAACAAAGGTGGATCAGTGCATTGTGCTTGTCACGGTGCGGCATAGTTTCGAGACAGCGACACGCCGATTAACGGGCGCCAAAAACGTCGTGATCTCACGGTGCGGCATAGTTTCGAGACAGTGACACGCCGATTAACGGGCGCCGTACGGCCGGCGGCCGCTGTTGCTTCTGTGCTTGTCAACGGACCCAAGTGTGTGCGTGTGTGTCTGTGTGGTGCAGTGTGGGGGCGCGACCTCTGACAGCGAGGGGGGGGGGGGGGGGGGGGTCCCTCGCCCCTGATTAAAAGGGGCGCGGCCAAGACCTTTGGGAGGAGTCATGAAATAATTAGGTGAACTGTCACCCATACCTGCCGTTTCCCGACCTAAGGAACTAGGAAAGGAGAGGCTATTCAAGCGCAGGTTTTAGTCCCTGCTAATCAGTCTAGAAGCTGAGCCTGTAATCTGCTGAGAAGCAGTCGAGGAGCTAGTGCCGTCCAGTATCGCCTGGGTCGCCTAGCCGCGCCGCAACTCCGAGTAACTAGTTGACGTACGAGACGACAAACCAACGTCTGCAACGAAGCTCACGGTAGTTCGCCTCAAGTTAGCTCAACCTGCTTGAGTGAAGTCGTCAGATCTAGACTCCAGGGAAACCCAGCCCAGCAATCGCATCCCCCTCAACAAGATCGGCTCGCCGGCATTCTTCGCGAAAGCTCTGCGCGCCGACTTCACGGTTTATGGACTTGCTGCTGCTGCGGCCCGGCCATGCGTATGACATAGTTTGTCCTTATTTGAACTTTGTTTTCTGTTGAACTTTGTTTTAGTGAACTACTTTTAAGTGTATTCAAGTGTAATTGACCCGCACCCTGTTTCATTTTTATATCTACCGTTAATTAGTCGTCATATTTCTTTGTCGTCATCATTGAGCTATATTAAGTTAAGGTGTGTTAGTTTCCTTGTGTTTCTTTTATTGTATTTTATTAATTTGGGTATCGTTGTCAGTCGATAAATATCTTGTTTTTGTTTACTCCCGACTCTGACTCTTTCCGTAGTGTTTCGACGCAACCAAGGACGGAAAAAAGTCAGGACAGGAAAGAGTACGGAACGACCAACCGGCTTGTATACCCCGTCGACGACTTCGCGCCGACGGCGAACGGGTAACAAGCCATGACAGTGCTCGTTTTGTTTATTTTAACAACGAAGCTGTTAAAGCTGGAAGAGAAACGTTCGAAGTCCGCAAAAAACTCCGCGCCGTTGCCTAGCAACAACCAAGCCACAGCTGCGCACCACCTGGCCCAACCTCGCCTAGCCGCGCATGCGCCGAAGCAGTAGCGATGACGTCACCTAGCGTTGCCTAGTAACCACCGGCGCAGGTGCGCGCTCGCTTCGCCCGACACAGACACGGCTCCGCCGAGCCTCCCGCCAGCTGCGCGCTACTGTGAATGCGCCGTGACGTCATCCCGGCGTGTCGTTTGCTGCGCGCTGCTCGTACACTGTGCATAGCTGTCGCCCCATTTCCCCTACGTGTGCTCGGACTGCAAGTGTTTCGCGAGGCGTTCCCCGATGCCACGGACCACGAGGAAATGCTTATACACTTCGTGTAACTTAGCATCACTTGACATTACTTCGTATAACTTAGCATCACTTCGTATAGCCACGACCAGCTAGGAACTGATCAGCTCCGCTGTGCCTTTAGCCTTGCGCCACTAGTGCAAGATACCCCGAATTTTTTTCCGCTTCGAATTTTCAGAACGATCACTTACATATTAAAGCACGGTTCTGACTTTCCTATAGTTTCCAAATAAAATTTGCTCGTAAAGTGGGCAAATTTGCACCGCAAGGGTATTGCGGCCTTAGTCGCACATGGTTATGCGTATTGGGTCTCATAGTTCCAAGAGTCTACAGAAACAGTTCAGCGAGAGAGAAACCCCCGCATGTACCGCACGTAAGCTCGTGCGCTCGCGCACAACATGGTAGTATGTGATCAGCGTGCGAGTCGTTCCCCAAATGTGTGGTGTCTACGTATGCATCATATTACGCTGCATTTCCCTACGCCTTAGCGTGCTCCAAGACGACGCTGTCTGCAGTGGCTCACGCGTGAAGAATACAAGCAAGACATGCGTATCGAAAACAGGAAGAATAGTCGGTCGAGTGAAACAACGTCTCCCGCACCGAGGGCGAGTCGAGGCGCACGCAAAGCGCGCACCGCCCCGGAAGAGACGCCGCCGGAATCCTCCGAGAATACCGCCTCCTCGCGAATATTGGCTGTGTATAGGGCGCCGTGTGGAATGCCAATATCGCCAGCCTGCGCCATGACATCGGCTGGCCGCCCACCCGATTCAGTCTGCCACCGTATATAGCCGATGAACGTTGCGCCCCGCGACTCCTAACCCATGCAGACCCTGTATCACTCGTCGCGCTCACGCTCGGTGTATGCACACAGGTCGTGCAAATTGCGAGAATTACTGTTATCTGCGACAGCTAGTCCTGCACGA
Organism: Dermacentor silvarum; assembly: GCF_013339745.2. Lineage (NCBI taxonomy): Eukaryota > Metazoa > Arthropoda > Arachnida > Ixodida > Ixodidae > Dermacentor > Dermacentor silvarum. The sequence continues at coordinate 26,551,803 of NC_051157.2, forward strand.
TGACCGGGTGCGACTAACGAAGCTGTGTTACTTTTTATATGAAGTCGTTAACAACGGTTTAGGTTCCGCGCAAATCAAGCTTATTAACATTAAAAACGGTATCTCGGTTCGACACGGCCACTGGTTCACGAATAAATTTTAACTTAAATATCCTCTTTGAGGCAGAATTGTCCGCCGACAAATTCTATTCGCCTATAGGCGCATAGAATTTTTCGGCGGGCACTAGTTTTCGCTTCAATGTGTAAAAAAAAAAGTGTAATAATCATATTCATGTTCTCAGTAACGTCTCGTTTACATTTTCATTTTAGCGCTGTTCTAGAAACGAATGAGCAAGTTTAATTTGTAAGTCTAACGCAGCTTAACGTATAGTACTGCATCCTGAAATTCAGGAAAGAAACAATGCTAAGGATCGTCACACTATTTTCTTCGTCTGAAGCAAGATATTATTTTTCCGGTGGGCGAAGAAAACGTAAAGCGTCTGAGGTATACCAGGTGCACGAGGACAGCAGAACAAAAAAAAAAAAAAACATTTTGTCGACAAGCGTGTGACGTTTTTCTTCCGGAAACTCGTTAAGGCCTCGACGCATTGAAGCTTGGTACAAGCTGGTATCTATTCGCTTGCTGATCGGCAGCAATCCAATCAAAGGTGGTGTTGAGCCGTTAAGGCACTGAGGGTACTTTTTCGGTGCCCAAAATAAGCATTCCTGTTAACCCTTCCGTGAAAAAAAAGAAGAAAAGAAAGAAAGAAAATAAATACAGATTTTCCTGCACTTCAGATTGGTCCCCTGTGTTCTTTGATGGCCTCTAAAAATTATTGCGTTTGAGCAAGAATGACGCTCCCATGATAACAATTCAAAAATCCCAAGCTTAATTACTAACAATCGTTTCTTTCTTTCATCTTCTTTTTTTCTTTAGCACTGTAATGTGAGTATTTTGTTGTAATCTTCGTTCCTTAAGGCTGGCTGAGCACACATGTATTGAGCCGCTGTCTCCGATGCTATAGTGCCCGAATAGGCTTAGGTCTTGTGGAGAGAACAGCCTCATAGACTTAAGAAGTTACAGTATCGTAGCGAAAAAAGGGCCAAATTTATTACAGCTAGCGTCAACCTAGTCAACCGCGCCGGAGACACTGGAGACGAGTTGGACACCAGGGACAATCTGACTACTTATAACGATCTCGTTAAGGCATTTTACATTAGTCGCCGAACCTTCCCCCCACCTCACCCCAAGTTCAGCCGGGCGCAGGCTACCACCCTGCGTCTGCTACAAACGAATACGTACCCTTCACCCACCCGCCTCCACCTTATATTCCCTGAAGTTTACAGTACCCCCAACTGCCGGTGCTGTGGCACTCACCCGGCTACGCTTCCGCATATGCTGTGGGAGTGCCCAGCACAGTACACACAAATTAACACCACGACCCTCTCGTCGAGGTTGCGTCAGGCTCTGCGGAGCGCCGCCCTCGACATCCAAACCTGGGCGACCCAGCACGCCCGTGAGGCGGCGGCGAGGCAAGCCCTCGACGTCCCCTCATGGGAGGCTTAGGCCCGGCCATCATAAAGTGCTGGTTTCACAATAAAAGTTTATTCCTCCTCCTATTCCAGCGTCCACCTATGCTTTCTTAACTAGAAAAAATAGTGTTAACCAAGAAAAAATTAGAAAGACCTTAATCCTTGACTTATGTGTCTGCTAGTGGCACTCGCACCTCGGCGTTGGTGTATTGTTTGGGTTAACTTTGTGTTTTCCTTGCGTACACAACACTTGCTTGCTTACTTGCCTTCGAGAGTGGCTCGTACCCACTATGGGGGATTGGCCCGGCGTCCTCGTCGTCTACTTCCATGGCGAACGGAACGGGCGGGAAACCGAACTCTGAGGAGCGAGTTAACGGAACTGGCGGGAAACCACCACTCAAAGAGGAGCGGGCGAGGGAGCGAAGGAGGGTGCGACGCGTAGCCCCCTAGCGGACGGCGCACGAAGAACTCCACCGCTGACGCGAGAGCATGTACCGAGCGCCGGCGCGCAGTTGGCGCGCCGGGAGAGGAAAAGCGAGAGAGGAGGGAGTGACGTCAACCCGCCGCTGTGTTAGGCAGGCGTTCACTTGGTGTCAGGTGGTGTGTAGTTCTGATTAGCGTGTTTTATCTTATTTAGTAATGAGCGGGCACCCTTGGTTTAAGTGTAACGTTACTGATGACGCCACTTCTTGGGAGTTTCACGGGAACCTGTACTGATGCGGTGCGTATCTTAAGTTCACCATTGTGGGCGTTAGTGTATGCACTTAGACTTTCCTTAATTGTTTCTAATTATTCCTGACACTCTTTACTGTACTAAACCTGTGCTCTGATGTCATATCTGTCATCAACATTAAGTAGAACTATGGATTTCGACCTGATTTTTTTAATTATTTATATTTAATTTCGCCCCACCTCGGTGACAAACCAGAAGTCGGTCCTTAACCGGAAGTTGCTGCGCAAGAAATAAAGAGTGCTTGTGCCACTAAAAAAACTGCTCAGGAGGCAGGTGGACGCGGTTGTCGACATAGCTGAGGTCATAGCAAAATGGCAAAGTGTCTTTAAAAAGAAGTGGTTTAGAGAGGCCTGATTGTAAGCCCGAATTGGCTAGGCAATTTTCCTTATAGAGAAGAGAGAAATAAACGTTTATTTCTGAACTAGCGATGGAGAGAAAGAGATCTCTCTTCTCCTGGCAGGTGGGCCGCTTCCTGGCCCACCTGCCAGGACCGGGCCTGGACCCTAGCCCGGTTCACCAACTTTCACTGGTCATCCAGCCCTGGGCAAGACAGCATGACATCTCGCAGTTGTTCCTTGGCCTTTTCCCCCTGAGTGAGTGCAAGCCATGAGAGATTCATCATCATCATCATCATCATCATCATCATCATTTTCTGTCTTCTCTTCGGATATTTTTTCATCTTCCGTCTTCTGTGCTTGGGGGGGGGGGGGGGGGGGAGGTTCCGCGGCCCCCGAGCACTTTAAGGATACAATTCTTTTGCTCAGTTCGGATGATTATTATGACGATGACGACAGGCCAGTGGCAAAAACAGCAAGACACACTAGCACAGAACCTCTCATTACAGCTTTCTTTCTTTCTCACTTTCTTTATTTATTTCTCCGTTTTTGCTTGTTTGTTTGTTCGTTTTACGTCGCCACTCCTGTCTCATGAGCTACGTTGTTAAGAAATTCACATGCACGAAAAGGTGCGCATTCTGAAGAAAATCAAGCAATAAAAGCAGTACATTTTTCTCGCCGTGAAGAGGAAAATTGTCAATCACCCGACAAGAGCACGAAGTCTCAAAAGAAACCCGCACGCTCTCCTTCTCCATGAATGAAAGTTATCCCTTTCTTGAAACTTCCTCCACCTTGCGAATTCCGCAAAACTTCTATGCCATTTTTCTTACCAAAACGCTAAATGTCAGCAAAAACCAAAACAAAGTGTTCGCTCACCATCACTTTGCCGTCAGCTGCCTAGTCACCCTCAGCCCAGCGCGGGCTGCTCCGGCGTGGTTGCTTTTTTTTAGCTATAGTGCGCGATAGTAAAAGATTCCGGAGGCGAATTCACACAGCTTTCTGTTCGCAAATGCTTTTTCAAATTGACCGGCCGTCTTCGATAATGATATGTCCATTATCAGCGTTGGCTGAAATTTCCTCTTACGAACAATTCTAGCATATAAACGTTTTTATAAATACTGGTCCTAGTCTATAACGCAGCCGAATATCTTTAAACCTTGGCTATACAGTTACAGCTCACACACACTGTAGTAAATCGATGAGGCGCGGCAACTGTGCCCAGGAAAGGCAGATCAGTGATACAGCAAGTACAAAGGCGAAGGAAACTTCTGCGGCGCCATACAAGGCGTAAAATATAGACGGACAGCGCAATGCGCGCAGAAATACGATTTGTGTCTTGGAGCCACAGGAATGGAAAGCGGGATGCAATAAGCTCACGGTGCCGCTAAGAACGTTACACGATTGCGTTGGTCCCCTGCTGTCTGTCCCAGCGGATAATTTCTGAACACACTCCGCATTGTGGGAGTCGCAAGGAACTGCGCATGCGCCTTCCTTTGTTGAGAATGTCTAGGAAAAAGACTTATAGAAAAGTGCTTATGATCAGCTTATCATCAACTTAAATCTCATTACACGAGCGTTTCTTTTTTTTCTTTTTTGTTCATTTCGCCCCCATCAAAATGTGGCCTCCGCAGCGGCGATCGAACCAGCGATCTCGAGCTCAACAGCGCAAGCCATACTCGGCTGCTCAATTTCGTGGCCTAGGAGCAAAGGCTGGCGCATACATTTACATTTTCCGTAGTCAATAACAGCTAGCCGCGATGACTCACTTCGCGTCCACTTTGTGGCCAGCCAGTATGTAATCCAACGAGCAAATCTGCCTAGAGGTATGCAGCCCCTTTTCGATGCAGCTATGATATAATAGTTTTGCAGTGCGGCTGAGGCAGCCCATAGCCTGCACTGCTAAAGGCTTTATGTAACAGCTTTCAGTAGAAGAGTATCAGAACTGAAGAATATCCAGATGACGTGCGTTTTTCTTCACGTGAACTTCGTGCCACCCTGAAATATTCCGTCTTGCTAAGGAGTTGCACGAAAATCGGTCGGCTTTGTTTTGTTTACGTCGACGACGACGCCACTACGAATGCACATCTGCTGAGTCTGCATTTTCTTTTTGAGGGGGTTTTTAACGAAAGGCGAGAATAAAGTGAACGTAAAGGTGGCAGCGGCGAGAGAACGTTTACTTTAAAAAATAACGACGAACTGACCTTTTTCCATGTACTCAGGAGTGTTTTCCTTTATGTGTCGACAGCCAGTGCTGATGGAGCTCTGGTGATTAGGGAGGCTCATCTCACATGAATGACTCGGAACGTTTTCTTGGAAGTGGTATAGAGAGAGCGTCGTTACTCTCTGAAACAAAGGGGATACAGCTTCAGGTTCGCGCAGTCTGCTTATCCCTTCTTAAATTTGCTATTTTTCTGCTGCTTTTAAGGCAGCAATAAAACTGTAAGACAAGTACGGAGAAAATTGCACTGCAGGTAAAAATAAGCCAACGAGCTTGCTCGTGATTTATATAACACGTTATTTTTGTGTTAGAGGCGTCACGATAACATAAAGCACGTCACATTACTGGCAGTCTGGGAGCGGTGATGTTGCCCCTCGCAACTACTAAACTTAATGATTTTTTTTTCAGCTTTCCTATGGAGTAGGTGGGCTAGGAGTGCAGCTCAAATCGATCTCTCTGCCCCTTTTTATCGATAAACATTTTCTCCCGCCATTCTTCTACCGCGGTTTAATGGATGTGTGTCATACAGAGAAAATGGAATTTTTGTAGCAGTTTCACAAATGGACATTGAATATCCATTCGCATTGAATAGAAAGTCGCATTGACATTGAATAGCCACTCTCAGGATGACACCAGTTTCGAGATATTAATTCCCTAACTTTGCGGCGAAATGAATGGCGTTCCAGCTACTTTTGTGCTTCAATGCATAAAACTACGTTTTGTTAAGAAAGTAACTGGAACGCCAATGCATTTCTCGACAGTTTGGAAATTAGTATCTCGAAACTGGTGCCCTGAGAATTCGGTCCAAGTGGATCCGCCTTGCGAACTACACGGCTAGAATTTGTATATTGCAATATGAGCCATAAGGTATTTAGTAAAAAAAGTTAATTAATGAATTTTGTTAATTAGTCCATTATGCATTTCATCTCTTGTGTAAGTAATAGTGTTCGTCTCTTCGAGTAGATCAGCTCAAGAACTAGAATTGTGCTATCTGCCACAGGCAACCTTTAAACATTTGTGAGTGTGCTCGCTGAAATACCCTGCACACACACACACACACACACACACACACACACACACACACACACACACACACACACACACACACACACACACACACACACACACACACACACACACACACACACACACACACACACACACACACACACACACACACACACACACACACACTACGGTGATAATTTTTACGTTTTACAGAATTAAAGAAATATCACCTGTGGCAATGGCATAATTCTAGTCATTCAGGTGGATTATGCAGAGGCGGACATCACTTGCACGAGAAATCGAAACACATATTTAAGTAATTAACAAGAAAATACAAATTAACATCTTATTTAATTACTTTACGGCACATATTACAATTTACGAATTCTAGCCGGTGAGCTTGCAAGGCGTATCCACTTGAAATGAATTTACAGGATGACACCAATTTAGAGACATGCACCATCAAACTCGCCGTAAAAATGCACTGTCGTTCTCCACTTCCTTTCTTAAACAAGACGCTGTTTTATGCATTGAAGCACAAAAGCAACTGGAACGCCCATGTTTTGGGGAATTAATTAACCACTTCGGGAATTCATATCTTGAAAGTGGTTTCATCCTGGAAATACATTTCAAGAGGACCCGCCTTGGGAACACCACAGCTAGAATTTGTAAATTGCAACATGGGCCATAAGGTAATTAGTTATAAACTTAATTAGTGAATTTTTGTTGATTTGTTTAAAATGTGTTTCGGTTTCTCGTACAAGTAATGTGGGCTTCTTTAAATAATCCAGCTCAAGGACTAGAATTATGCCATTTGCCACAGGCAACTTTTAAAAATTCCGTAAAATTTAAGAATGATCACCCCCTATATTCTATGTAACGTACGGCCTTGCACAGGCTGTTTTCTTTTAAATAAATTTCGCTTTCAACATTACCAAAACTATTTCGGTTTCATTGCAGAATGCGCTTTGATTGTCGGCTACTTTTGTTGGTTTGTCTTCTATTAAAGAACGGAAATGATATCTGCGTGTACACAAGATGACTTCAACAGTCATTCAGCATTCGACGTATGCCATTTCAGTAAAGTACAAACAGCGCAAATGGAATTGCGGATGGCGCGAAATAATCGTGGAACACAAGAATACTTTAGGCCGAGAATAATTTTCTTTATTTCGTTCTACTAAGCAAAAGATAAAGGCTACCTCAACGGGAGTAAAAAACATTACAGAGATCGATTTCAAATAGACGAGTAAAATAAAAGTTAGAAAGCGCTTCACCTCCATAAAGATAGGTGGAAAGCTGCCACAGCTCCTTGCACCCAACATCTAAAAAATTACGAAAGCTTGACACCTCATGACAGCGAAGTGAATGACGGGGAAATAATTGAACTTACCGCATTTTCAACTCATACTTTCTCAAGACACGAGAGGTTTGCCAAGTGCGAAGAAATCGAATGAATGGTGCTCGAATACGAACGAAGAAGGGTCCCGAAATTTCCACTCAACCATCGCTGTAGTTTCTCCGGCCGGTGTGGGGCAAGTCACCTGCAGCTGTCGCTTCTAAGGCACGTGACTCTTCGGTAAAGTCGGGCGTTTGTACGTTCGACGGAAGCTGACCTATTCACTAGCACCACCTCGCCGTTCGCAATCTGCCGGGAAAAGGTGACACTTCATTTCGTCGTCTCAACGTTGAATAATTAAGTGCAGAGGACCTACACATCGCTCTGGAAAGTTGGTGCGATTCGTCCGTACATGTCTCTCGCAGAGTGTAGGGTATAGGTGTGCCCCTTTGTGTTGCTCCATATATACCTCCTATGACCAAGAGCGCCGGAAGAACACTTGCGGTAACACCACCTCTGCCCCACCTTTCTTCCTGGAGCACTTGTGTGGCTCTCAGTTCCTTCCGCTGCACCTGGTCTGTCTTCCTAGTTAATGCCCAAGTATGAAGGTCCCTTCCGCATCGTCGAGCGTGCATCACCCGTCAACTATGTGATTGAGCCCGTTGAACCATCTTCGGACATGCGCCGTCACGGTTGCGACATTGTCAACATCGCGCGCCTCAAGCCGTATTATGATCCACTAATAGTGACGAACTGTTAGGTCGCCGGACGGCTCCCTTTTTCGTCCCCGGGGTAATCGTAGTGAAGAAGAGGGACGATGCAGTGGGGCATCCTTACCAGCACTGTCTAGTGGGTCAGTCTCTCCAGCACATCGCTCGGACTACGCCGCTCTCGCGCTCGCAGTTCCCTGAACTGATCCAACGGTCGGCTCTAACGCTTGCGTGCAATAAACGCCTTTACAATATATATATATATATATATATATATATATATATATATGAGTCCGACATCGCCGGCGAGCCGCACCAAAGCTTCCATGAACTATTCGCCACTCGACTGTGCCCGAGGAGCCCAAGTTGCTTCTGTGCTTGAGCGTACCCGGACCCGGTCGCTCTCAGAACGGTGTTGTGTGCTTAAAGGTCACAACGCCTGCAACAACGTTGATTCTAAGGCGATAGCTACTAAATTAAGTTAAATAGGTCGTGAATAAGTCTTGCTTCCGTTATCGTGCATTTCGATCTTCGCAACGGTTAGTTGCCTGTGTTGTGCCGAGGTGACTTATGCTGCGCTACTAAATATGAAAGCCACCGTGGACTGGTTCATACGAGCGAGAAAACAAAAGACAGCTGAAAAAACAAATCTGACACCTTGCTGTGCAGATGTATAAGTATTTATTTATGTCTCTCTCTCTCTCTTTTATTCATCAATGAGCCGCTGGTGCACACCTTGCTTTATGGCACTTCAGCACCACACCTACGGAGAGACGTGGCTTCCCGTTACCGTAACTGAAACTCATGAAGAACCTTTAGCTGTTAATCTGTTTACTATGCTTCGTTGATCGGCGCCAGCGCAACGGCATGACACCAACTTGTCAGTTCACACATTCTTCCCACTCAACTTTCGTAGACCATGAACAAGGCTGCGATCCACAAGAGCGCGACACGCCAGGCCATCTGTCATCGTTATTAGCGCACCAAATGAGCGTGCCTTACCCCGACGGTCTTCATCCAAACATAATGTACCCTTGTCACACCGAGCCCGTAGGCGGACAACCATGTTGGACACGCACAGCGATAAAGCCGGTTGCAAATATATTGGCCTGTCATAACATATAGGTCGTGGGATAGGAACAAATGAACGTGGCCTTTGTCAAAAAGAAAAAAAAAAAGAAACCGAGAGACAGACTCCGCAACCCCGAGTCAATATTTGCGCTAAGCAGCTCCACTGCAAGCTCATGGAGTCTATAATATAATACGCCATAGCATGCACATGTTTACGTCGCAGCTTATAGCGATATATTATATTAAAGCTCAGTTAACGGTCGAAACGAATTTTTATATGCGAGAATCGCCATCTACACGAACACGCGCCAACGTCACGTAAGCGTCACATGTTACAGAAAGATAGACGACGGCACGACCTTTCAGTGATTGTAGGCTTCGGCCACTATAGGACTGTTGGTGGCGCGAGTCCGCCTCACTATCTCGCATTGCGTACGCCATATGTGGGAAATTTAGTAGTGCTACAGCTTAAAGCGCTAGATTTTTTTTTTTTCGTTTCTAATCAATAGCATGCCCGAAAATCAGGCATCGCGTGTAATGCGTAAACGCGTAATGCAGCTGGTTTTCATCAATAAAATTGAGCAGGGCCTGTGGTGAGGACCACAAGTCCGTCGAGGGTGGTCGAGTACGCAGCTTGGATGTATCTGCACTTTGTACAGGTATACAGGTGCCTCGATGAACGCAGTCAGAGGCTACATCACGAGAGGCGCGAGAGGTCTGCGAGAGCAGCTGGGCGAGGGCAAGTCCCAGCGAGGGTGGGCCGACAATGAAGGGCCATGAATGTGTGTCGATCAATGCAGCATGCGAATCCGTCTCACCGCTTCGCGCCGGGATAAGCCCCGCGGAAGAACTGACTACACGGAGTTATCAGAGCGCGTTCGGACTACACGGGGTTATCGGAGTGCGTTCGGAACAAGTATTTTCTTGTTATTCCGTGAGCGCTGGCTATTGTTTAGAGGTGACGGGCAAATGACTTAAAGGTAAAAGGCTGCGTCTGCCTCAATAGTGACGTTTAGGTGAACCACATAAAATTCGTTCGAGTTGGCCTATTGGGACCCATTGTCGAGTTATGTCAACGCTAGCGGGTTGGGCTGACCGAGGGTCGAAGCGAGTGCAGTCAAACCACCTGCAAGGGGTGGATTAACACGTCCAACCCGCTCGTCCAGAGATGCATGTAAACGCAGTGCTGGGTAAGCTGGACTTCTGATGCGACCAGCTTTCGTCGAGTTCAAATAAACGAAGCTAATGCGTTCTGAGGCACACATCACAGTCGCACAGTACTCGGCAACCGTCGTCGCAGTTGCATGCACTTTGTGTGAAAATAGCAATTCGTTCAAGATCCTACTGAGGTCACTCGCCGCTTGGAATGAATCAGCGTAGGCCATTAGTTTTGACGTTTCTTGTGGCAGGAGAGAGTGCAAGGAAGTCAACGCGCCGTATAAAGCTCGTAGCTCAGCGAATAGTGATGGGGGCGCGAGGGCAACATGATGGTAGTATGTTTGGGACCGGATCGTGGGAAGACATGTGAAGGCAGCATAAACTACCTGGCTAGCGCCACTGTGACAAAAGTCCGGAGGTGGCCACTATCTTTATTGGCTGTTTTCAGCATTGGAGTCTCATGCGAACTTGTACTGCGGATGCGACCGAGAGGCTTGTGGTCATTAGATGCTTGCGTGGCTGTGGTGGTATGCTGCTATGGCTGTCTGACAAACTATCTGCGTGTAGGTACCTTCAATGATAGGAGTAGCTAACAGCTTGAGGAGACCTGAAGAGTGCAGCCGATGGGCCTGACATCTCGACGTTAGCTTCCCCCTGAACAGTAGCAATAGTGGTGAGGCACTATAGACCGGCGATGGTCCGCTTTGTTTCCTTGTCGGCCCCGTTTAACAGGATATCTTGAATGATAATTCTAAGAATCTGTGTGCAGAACTCCAAGGGGAGGGCCTCTGCGGCAGGCATTGCAAAGTAAAATCAGAAATTTGTCTTGCAACGGAATTTGATCAAGTGGCTCGGTATGCTGCGCAGCTGCATGCACGAGTCACAGTAATTAAACTGCAGAACATTCACAGATTACTAGGATCCCAATTAAGCCTAAACCATTAATAAATGTGGGTTGAAACGACGTTAGTTTCGCCTAGTGCGTGCAGTGAAGCTTTGCAGAGCCGCTAGGTGATGACAAAACCAAAAGAACGCATAAAATAAGAGAAATGTGCTGACCTCCGACAGTGTACTTACTTCAAAACGGGCTCCATTCCACATATATGAGTATGTTATCTCTTATCATCCGCTACGTTAACTTGGGCAAAATCATAACGAAATGCTCTTTATTCTCAATTTAAAAACCACACATGCCACACCTAATTGTGCCATCTAGCTTCCTGCCTGGCATTTCTTGCTCCTGTTCTTTTGTGAAGTGGTGAGTACGCTGTTAAGCTGGCACAATCGATGGTGGAAAGTAGGCGCCATTGAAGGCATCGTTGTCCATCCGCAGTAATATAAAGATCGATTTTACAAGGACGCAGAGGGACCGGAACGAAAAGAACATAACACAAAAGCACAGGTCAGCGCTTTTCCTGTGTTTTGGGGTTTCCTTCGCTTCGTCCCAGTCGCGCTGCGTTCGAACCAAGAAGGAACCGACTCGGCCAAATCAAGATTTTATTGAAAATCTATGTTTCACCACCAGGAGTTGGAGAACGACCAAGCATTATTCGGAAAGTAAGCTACAGCAGGACGCCGGTACCGCTGTTAAAGTGGCACTGAAACATAGTCTTGCGTCTTGAGTTCATTTATTTATATTTTGCCGAATTAAGTAGATGCAGACTCCGTAATCCCAGTATGGCACCTCAGCTACCTGAGAGCGCAACAAATATTAAAGTCAAGACGTTCATGGAGCGCCGAGCAGCTTTTCCCAGGGAGTAAAAGAGGCCGCAAGTTGCATCATGAAATTGGAGGTTGCACTCGCGTGCTTTCAACCACTGACGCACGCGCCTACAAGGCCAGTACATGCAGTAGGTCCCACCGTGACTGCGTTGCCGAAAACATTACTCACCGCGAAAGCCCCCCGGCCCCTTCTCTCTCCTGCCCCAATGTCTTCTTCCCTCAATTAGCTTAGCTTTCGGAGGTATGATCACGGTGTGGCTAGCATCGACAACACAGGGCTGACCAGTATGCGTCAGCGGCACGTAAGTACCATTAACAACCATCGAGACGGCCATTGTCATGACACCGGCACCATATGTAAGGTTCTAGTCTTCCGCTGTTTAAGAACTTTGTTGGAGTCATAATTCATTGCGTATTACACAATGACCGGCTAGGCGTCAGTGTTGGAAGACATTCTAAGTTTTCTCGTCGCCCTCCGTAGATGCACTGCAAACATTGCTCCAATAGAAATACGTTGCCGATTCATAGATGAAGGGTTTATCATTAGACAGGCCAGCGCACAGGCGCGTTCATCTTAGGTTCGGAAACGAACTCCGCGCTGCCGTGTCCCGTAGACTCTGAATGAACGGCTTCCAACTCCATCAGAACAAGCACGTTTCCCTCATCCTTGAAGATCTGCGCAGGCACGTACAGAGTCGTTTGCGGACCGGCGGCAGTCCAGTAGCGACCCAGGTTGAAGCCGTTGAGGAACGCAACGCCCTGGAAAGCATACATGACAAAAGTCACTGCTTTATGCTAGCCATACCCATACGGTTATAACTGTCATTTACTTCAGGGATATAGAAGTGAATTGCAGCCGCTCTAGCAGCAACAAGCATATCATGCTCGTTGTTCTAAACACAAACAAAAATTCCGCAGCCACAACTCCAGAGGAGCGCTACGTAATGCGAAGCGTAGTTGTTTGGTAATAGAAGGTCACTTACGAACCGTGGTGATTTTATGAAGCGAAACGTACCCCGCAGGTTGCATAGATGAAATGTTTATATGACATTGAATTGTTAGAGATGATGATGATTATGTACAATTGTACAAATTTACATTTTGTAATATGTACACTTACACCTATGTACATCACTTCACATAATTGCTCAATGTCCATCGGTTCAGAGACTGTGGTTTCGACCGCATCTTGTCCGGTTACATCACTGGTGGCTTCACTAGTGGATTCACCTGTTATGGCAGAGCAAACCTAATATGCGTCATTGCTGACGTCAATGAGTACTTAGGTAAGAACCCAGGTGCGCTGCCTAGAATCTGAAATCAGATGTGTCAAGCAATAAGTGATTCCACATTATTTCATCTGTGCTCTACCTGGTGTGAAGATCACGTTGAGCGCTATCTGGGTGTTTGATAACAGCTGTGAGCCCCAAATTCAGTCCCAGGTCACTGTTTGAGACACCGCGTTGGACTGCACTACCTTCCGGATCGCCCCACGACAACGATCTACATTGCACAAGAACGCTTTGCATAAAAAAATAGCGGTAACGTAATGAGAGCGCAGTTAGATCCGTTGATTTTGTAAGAATACTTCGTCTGCTCTTCAAACATTTGTATGTTTACTCTGCGCCTTCTTTCCTTCCCGCCCGACACATCGGTAAGCTGTCTCATATTGAATACCGGGGCCGCATGTGCATTCTCAATGGCCACGGCACAGAATTCTGAGAGTGTGGTGTCAGCGTCTTGACGCGGAACGAGGTCGATGCAAGCGGAGCGAAGTTAGATCAGCAGCCAATTGCTCCCCACTGTAGTTGTATTTCTCGTTCACGACGCCACTCAGATCGGTAATCGTGTCTCAACGTGCCGAGCGAACACGAAGGTACTCAATGGCACAGACGGCCGGTGCCTTCCTGCGTCCAATTGCCACCCCCTGTGGGGGTATGTCACGTAGGATGCTTTCAGCATATTTCTATACCGGACTCGGACGCAAAAGACGATCCAATGCCACTATATGGTATCACGAACTAGTCAGAATAGCGAGCAAGAGTACCATGCTGAGGCAAAATTCCGTTGTCTACGGCAGTCAGGTCACGTCTCGCTGACCCACTTGCGCAATGAAACGAATGCGAACAATTTCAACGACGACAGCGTTAAGTGACCTTCGAGGATGTACGCACGGCAAAGGTAAAATATGATGAGGTGTATAAGATACTGATGCATATCACTCCAAAAATACCATAGTGATGTTGCCAGCGATACTGTGTTAACTATTTCTATAGTCAAGAGTAATGACAGCCTACTGCTAGTGCGCGAACTTAAAACCTATATATGTATACGGCTGGCTATAACAGTACCATTAAGCAACCACGGCAACCCCGGATAACTATATCGGCCACTTGATGTGGACATTTTGCGATATTATAGTGGAGGCCATGGACCTGTTGCGCTGGACGCAAGGGTGCGCAATAATTGCGCAATTTGTACGAAAAAAGAAACAATAAAGAACAAAAAAATCGACTCAAGTGTGTGGCGGTGAATAACCATATTCGCTTAAATTTCCTTCACAGCTGAACTTTATCGAACACAACCCTCAGTTTCTCTATAAATATTTATCCGCTGCCCGTAATACTAGACGACTTCCGGTCGCACGTCCACCTCGCTCTCTTTCTTTAATTTTTTTGAAGAATTAAAAAAAAACTATTTTTAAAGTACAAAAGCAGTATGTAATACGCATCGTGCTTGAGTATACATACAAATATAAACAAACAAATAATATTGCTACATGCATATTGCGTGTTTCTTCTGGACGATGCGCGCGGGCGCCTAGACGATGAAGACGAACTGCTCTGGGCTCTCGAGCTATCGGCTGATCTGGCCAGCGCTGCAGCTATCATTTGTAAATATACTTGTAAATAATCTCCTGTACTTAATCCTTCGTTCGCGTAACAATATATATCTGTCAATATAGCCCTACCAAGCTAAGGCTTTTTTGTCAAACAAACGAGGCTAGCAGCAGATTGCCACATCATTTTTAAGCGATGAAAGACATAAGCCAGGTCAACCCGTCACCTTGGTCCACTGGTCCAGCCGCAAGAAGCTGTCGTACAAGCGTTGGCTCTCGTTCAGCGCGAAGGTGGTCGCGTACACCGAAAGCCCACGCCCGGAAGATTCGGGCGGATCACGGCTCAGACGGCGAAGTCGCTCGAGAGCACCGGGCTCCCGCAGCCAAACGGCGTTGGAAAGGCGGATGGGTATCATCTCCCAGCCCTCCAGACGCCTGTAGTCCAGTGTCACGTTCTTCACGATGCCCTATCATCGAGCAGCAGTTTCAAAAATACGCTCAGTCAGGCTCAGTGCGTGGTCCATGAACGAACGAACATGCAAGGGCGAGAAGATAAACCGAAATCAAAGAGGCAGACGCCGAAGGCATCAGCAACTTGCCTTAAGTTTATCAACACACGAGACAGTGAAAAGCCCTGTGCGCCGGAAATAACGCGCGTTTGGGCCTTTCGTACTGCGCAAGATTACAGACACGCAGGAGGAGGTATCCTGCTTGCTAAATTCTGCTCGCGAACCGTTTTATTGCGATAGCAATTTTACGGACAAGCAGCCAGACGCTCCTCTCACGTGGTAGGAGCGTCGGATTGCCTTTTATTTTAGTTTTTTTTTTAACTCCACTGTCTTCGGGATTGGCCCACGCTTTTAGAGTGTAGTCAGCCGTTAACTCGCTGCAAGCTCCCCGGCTTATCGCAGATAACGGCTTCCAGTGAACTTGGTGCGCGTGCGCTACTACTCTTTTTGATCTCGTCGCTTCGCGCCGTTAGAAGGCGCTGGCCGGTTGGCCGGTCTAAAACCCCTATGTATAAAAAGTAGCGCCATTCTTAGATCTAGCAGCCACCGCGCTCACCCCGGCGTTTCCTCCTCGCCTGCTGTACGCGCTGTACGCACAAACGGATCAAACGTGCTATACAGGGACAAGAACTTCGTTGTGATGGCATGCTGCTGCGCCTTTAGTTGCCGCAACCGACAAGGCGAGGGCAAAAGGCTTTTTTTTTTTTTTTTTTTTTTTTTTACCATCCGGCGAGCGCAAACGCTTGTTGCACACTTGGTATTTGCGCCGTCTCGCATCGTCGTGTTGCTACTTCCAAAACCGCATTATTAAGGCCAGTTGCTGACTGACGAAGCCAAATCGCGCCTCAAAAACTTCTCCGTAGGGCGCGATCGAAGTTTTCCGCGGATTTCCTCTGGTAGCGCGTTAGCTGTCGTTTGCCGCGGCAGGCCCGACGTAGGCGGCACCACTGTCGTTATCGCGCCTCGATCGCGCTGGCCGCTCCGAGCGCGACAGTGGAACGGGGGAGGAGGAGGGCAGTGGTTGGCGCTACTTTTTATATGTAGGGGCTTTAGGCCGGTCGATGCTCGCGCGGTACTGTTAAAGAATCTGGAGTCTGTACATATCCACGGGAATGACCCACATCTTTAGCTTCGGGACCGGCCCATGAAAAAGGCTAGAAACTCAAATAACTGCCTTAGCGTGGAAGCTTGGGCGTGTTGGTTATTCACTGAAAAAAAAAGAATAAAAAAAGGGAAAAAAAGAAAAAAAAAGAAGAAAAGGGAGAAAAAAAGAACAGAAAAAAAAAGGAACAACACAGCGCGCCATACACTTGATTGTCATCTTTCGGCCCTGAGACAGGGTTGCCTGTGCTCTTTTGAACGCCAGTGGTCCGTGCGTTCAGTGAGCACATGACAGTGCTTTCGGTTCCTCGGAACAGACACTGAATCGACGCAGCTTCCACGTGCGACGGTTTCGCGTTTGCCCAGACGCGGAAGGGAAAAGCCACAAAATAGGCAAACGTTTACATTCAGTGGTGTGTTCTATCTTATTTAACTGGTGCTAATAAGGTGTTTATGTTTTCTCTTCCCTGTCTAAATTAACGTTGATTAAAACGCGGGCCTCTTTTCAGAAGCGCTCTCAATTGTGTGCGCTGTCTTCGTAGCTTTCCCTTCAAAGTTGTCGGCAAGTGTAACTGGGGCAGTGCGCTCTGTCTTCCTGGCGTCTTCCGCTGCCTGCCGTGCCGCCTAAAGTCCCTAGGTAATATTTTTTGCTGCAGAAAATCTAGGGACTTTAGTGCCGCCTTCAGAAGGTTTTCTTCTAGCTGGGCAGCGTCCATATGGACCAGTGCACAGTATGGCATGCTGCGGTGGGGTGTGCCATTGCGAACCTGCACTAGATCCATTTTAATATTGTGGCTAGTATCATCTCCAACCAATCTGCTTTGCCGGTAGCCATTTCATGCTTACATCTACTCTCGATTACGGGAGAGCCCGTAATTTTCTTTCTTTTATTTTTTTTTGCTCCGCTTACTGACTGGTGTTCGCGCAGCAATATTCACATTTAACCCGATGTACAACGCCATTTACGAGCCTCCTCCCCTCCCCGGAAAAAAAAAAAAGAAAGCCGCATTACCTCCCAGAAAGTGGCCTTTGAGGCGTCCTGTTAGAAATGCGGTGGGACATCCGTCTGGATTAATATACGTGGGAGGCAATATATTCCTTGTGTTTGTAGTTGTCCAACAATATCCTTAAAGGACCGCTTTTAAATTACTCAAGAAACACATAGTCTGCATTCCGATTCACCCAACCTATACGATTTTTTTAAAGTTATAAATAACACGCACAAAAATCTTCTCTGTAAGGAAATAATAGCGACGTCTGAACAATTGCTTGCACATCTTTTATTTGTCCTGTTAAATACAATTCTTGCCAAGAATTTTTCTATTATAAATTGTTAATATTTGGATGCTTGGCGTGAAGCTGAAAGCAAATTAAACAAAAATGTAATTCTCAGGTTTTACGTGCGGAAACTACGATCTGATTATCAGGCACGCCGTAGAGGTGGAATCCGCATTGATTTTTTACCACCTGGGGTTCTTTAACGTGCACCCAATGCACGGTACACGACTACATGGACGTTTATGCATTTCGCGCCCGTCAAAGTGTGGCCACCCGGGCCGGGATATAATCCCGCGACCTCGAGCTTAGCTCCGCAGCCGTTAAGCCAACACGGCGGGCGAAGCTGAAAGCACGGCATGGACGGTTGGGATTCTGCGCGGGACTGACCTTTCTGTCGCTTATGAAGTTTCCGAAATTTATTCGTCCTTGGTTCTCCACGAGTATTGAGAGGGTCTGGTTTGGCTTGACGTCAATTAAAGCATCAGTCACTTCCTCTCGCGAAACAATCCCTATGAAGGCCTACACGAAGAGAAAGGAAGAAAATGTTAACAGTGAAGCAGGTTCGTGTGAGACCGATGTCGGTTTGTGCAAAACACATAATTCAATGAATGAATGAATGAATGAATGTGGGATACAGAGGCATGCAACTGCAACCTTACAGCTTTTTTTTTTCTCATTTTATTTCGTTAAAAGTTCAATTGCAGTTCGTGGTCAAAGGACTTCTGGAATAGATTCTGCCGATGGTTCATGAGTCAAACGACGACTAACGCGGAACCGAAACATTTATCGCCAATATGGGATATGACCCATCAGATCCTAGATTAGAAGGATGTATTTAATAAGATGACTTAGGACCTGTTTGCGGAGGGCAAAGGTAAATAGAGTCAAGCATGCCTCACTATATGTAAGCCTCGAATTAAACGCATATTGTCTGTTAAGCTTTAGTGCGTTGCCGGATTCAAACTTCGAAAAACGACATCGTCTGTCTTGATTAAATTAATTAATTAAATTATGGGGTTTTAAGTGCCAAAACCCCGATATGTTTATGAGGCACGCCGTAGTGAGGGACTCCGGGTTAATTTTGTCCACCTGGGGTTCTTTAACGTACAGCCTAAGCACGGCACACGGGTGTTTTAACACGAAAGTGTTTTATGCCGGGGTCCACCAAGACTTCACTGACGTATTTCCGTCACGGAAATACGTCACACGAACATACACGAACATAATACAAAGAAAGAAACCAGAAGAAAAAGTTCCACAAACATGCAAAGTTTGGAAATCGAACCCACGACCTCTCGGTCCGCGACGATAGATCGCCGAGCGTTTAACCCATTGCGCCACAAACGCATTTGCAGAGAGCTACACAGACGCGCCTTATATATCTAACACTCCTCCGTGTACCCGCGCTCTTGCTCGGGGCGGTGCCGCCGCCTACGAGCAGAAAAGAGAAGTACTGCATTATGACACTAACGCGCACCGACAGTGAACGCTTCGGTGGTCTCAGCACTAAGACGCCTCGATGCCAGCATTCGAAGGGACGCTGGCATCAAGAAGCACTACCAACGCCACCAGGTGGCGTTCACCGTACTCAGCACAGCGGAGCGTGGCCTCCGCAATTAGCTCTGAAAATGTTTCTGAAGTTGATCGCGGAGGCTGCAATTACGACGCGCTGTACGCGCTGATTTGACTCGGTGACGATTCAGTTACGTGCTTTGTCTTGCGCGTTGTATTAGTGTGTCAGTTACGTGCTTCGTCTTTCGCGTTGTGCTAGCGTGTGCAGCGTAGTGCAGCTTCCATATGCACGACGGTTGCTCATGGTCATCGACGTTGGTAGTCGTGATGGAGGAGACGTGCCACCAGGCGTCAGCGTGGGTGCATCAACGCCTAAGGGCGCTTTAGCCACAAAACACCAATAGACATTATATATCAATGTGCAATAAACATTACACTACTTCTGTGAAGACACGTTTCACTTTCGTGTTCTATACCGATTCCTATATAAGAGGGATCAACCACATTTTTTTTTTCGACAGTGAAACAGACGCGCAGTTTACAGAATTATTGCTTCTAATCATTTAGATTGCCTCGACAATCTTCGTAATCACTTCATCCGTGTTTCTGGATATCACATCTGACCTATCAATCAATAGTTTACAAGTTATGTAACAGCGCCAAAAAAAATTAGGAAGAGACGACCATAGAGACCGAATGAAAACACCGCTCTTTTCACTATGTCTCTATCGTCGTCCCTTCCTTATTTCTTTTTACACGGTTACATAAGTTGCAATGCCCAGCAAGCATTTATTTGCATTTCGCCCCCATCGAAACGCAGCCGTCACGGCCGGGATTCGATCCCGCAACCTCGGGCTGGTCTGTCTTGGGTTTGGGTCGGTGCTTATCGCAAACTGTATTTACACCTGGGAATTTCCACACGCGGTCATGCACATTTAGAGGCACCTCATTGGCACCGGGAATGTGATCTGGGATCGCGAAATATAAAAATGTCGCAGTTTCGCCCGAAAGGCGAAGCATCGATTGCGATAGCAAATTATTAGAGAGCTATTCGGAGTAGGGATAGTGGTTTTATCGGCAGTATAAACTTGGACACATTCGCTTACTAACTGAATTAACAATCGTGGTGTCAACGCACGCAAGCAAACAAGAATAGATCACACTGAATGACCACAGACAACGACTG